>NW_027504348.1:0-24776 GCF_021521415.1 Bidens hawaiensis
GAACAAATTGAAGCCATCCTCAATTTGAAATCTCATGCAAACACAAAGGATGTCCAAAGGATTACAGGAAGAATAGCTGCTCTCAACCGATTCATCTAAAGATCTCCGAGAAATGCAAAGACTTTTACGATATTCTTAGAAAGATTAAGAAGTTTGAATGGACAGAAAAGCATGAGGCAGCACTCAAGTCGTTGAAGGATTACTTATCCTCAGCACCATCCTTAAAGAAGCCTGTAGATGGAGAATCCTTGTATTTATACCTAGCAGTTTCAGGTAATGCAGTAAGTGCTGTTCTCGTTTAGGATCATGAAGGTGAACAACACCCCGTATATTATGTAAGTAAGAGTCTGTTAGATGCAGAAGCCAGGTACTCTCATCTTGAAAAACTAATTCTTGCTTTAATTATGGCTTCTACTAAATTGAGATATTATTTTGAAACTCATCCTATTATTTTGAGAACTAATTATCCTGTGAAGAATGTTCTTAGAAAACCAGAGTTATCAGGTAGAATGGCCAAGTGGGCTGTGAAATTAAGTGCATTTGATATCCAATATGAGCCAAGAACAGGAATCAAATCTCAAGCATTAGCGGACTTTGTGGCTGATTTCACTAGTGATCTACAAAAAGAAGCTGACTTGGAGGTCCAACAACTGGAAAAGATCAAAGATCCTTGGATACTCTTCACAGATGGAGCATCCAACATAAGAGGAACAGGATTAGGGATCCTACTGAAATCGCCACAGGGGGACATAATACCCCAATCCATATCTTGCCTGTTCCAAGCAACAAACATTGAAGCAGAGTATGAGGCTCTGATCGCAGGTTTGCAATTAGCCAAAAACATGAAGATCAGGTATCTTCAAGTTTATGTAGATTTTTTATTGATAACTAACCACTTTAATGGCTCGTATGCTGTTAAAGGTGAGAAACTGATGAAATATTTAGATGTTGTGAAGGAGTTATCGAAATCCTTCGAAATATTTAGTATTACACAGGAACCGAGGAAAGAAAACGCTGGGGCAGACGCCTTGGCAAACTTAGCCTCATCTCTGAAGATTCCTGAGTATTTGAAAATTCCAATAATCCACATACTCTCGCCAGCAATAGGAGAGCAAGAAGTTGGAGAAATAACAAGTGATAAATAGGTTGTACTTTGGGATCCATTATCCTTGGACAATCAAGGATCTTGGATCCTTCCGATCATAAAGTACATCCAAACAGGAGAAATTCCAACAACAGAGAATCCTAGATCCTTCAAACTCAAGGTATCATAATACATTTTATTAGATGATATGCTATATAGAAAATCTCTTGCAGGTCCATACTTAAGATGCATTGAGGATCCTGAGATCAAAGAAGTACTCAAGGATTTTCATGAAGGAGATTGCGGCAATCACACAGGTGGAAGAGCATTATTTTCTAGAATACTTAGAACCGGATACTTCTGGCCAACAATGAAGAATGATGCAGTGGAGTATTCAAGGAATTGTGATGCTTGTAAAAGACATGCAAACATCCTTCATCAGCTAGCGGAGCCTTTATATCCTATATCTTCCTCATGGTCTTTCATGAAATGGGGTATGGAAATTGTATGCAAGTTACCAAAAGCACCCGGTGGAAAAGTCTTTATGCTCGCCATGACTGACTACTTCTCCAAATGGATTAAGGCAGAAACATTTGTACAAGTCCGAGAAAGGGAAGTAATATCTTTTATTAAACGAAATATAATAACTAGATTTGGTATTCTTGCTGAAATTATGTGAGATAATGGTTCCCAGTTTATTGGGAATAGAACCACTAACTTTTGTGACAGTTGGGGCATCAAAATGATTACTTCCACTTTGGTTCATCCTCAAGCCAATGGTCAACCAGAGTCTAGCAACAAGATCATCATCAACAATCTAAAGAAGAAGCTAGGATCCAAGAAGGGAAAATGGGCTGAAGAACTTCCTTACGTTCTTTGGTCAGACAGGACAACTCCAAAGAATGCAATAGGTCAAACACCCTTTTCACTGGTGTTTGGATCCGAAGCAGTAATTCCCACAGAAATGGTGGTTCCTACTGCGAGAACGAGCATCCGTGATCCTCAAACATGAGGATATCCTTCTTGAAGACTTGGATACAATAGAAGAACTCAGAGACCTAGAAAAGATCAGAATGGCAGCTTATCAACAAAGGGTAGCTGGGGCATACAACAAAAATATCAGAACCAGAAGATTTCAAGAAGGAGATTTGGTGTTAAGGAAAGCCTTCCAAAACACAACGAATCCGGCTGATGGGAAGCTAGAGCCCAAATGGGAAGGACTTTATCAGATTAAGTCGGAAGCAGGAAAGGGGGCATATCATTTGCTTACAATGGAAGGCAAAAGACTACCAAGAGCATGGAATGCTATCCACCTAAAGAAATATTTTTTCTAATTAGGATCCAATATCCTGAGAGGATATATTATCCTTAAAGGATTAAGGATTCTAAAATCAGTAATATCTATCTGATTACTTATTCATTTTGTATTCTTGTTATTCTAAGGATAATATATTTTTAACGTTTATCTTTTCCAAGTTTTTAAGTAACAATGCAGATTTCAATAAGAAGTTCAATGTCTAAGAGGTTGGCCACCTCTCCTTTACATATAAGGTATTTTACTATTTCCCTTGGCTTTGCCCACGATTGGGTATGACCCCCAATGGTCATACCCCC
Source organism: Bidens hawaiensis (assembly GCF_021521415.1). Taxonomy (NCBI): domain Eukaryota; kingdom Viridiplantae; phylum Streptophyta; class Magnoliopsida; order Asterales; family Asteraceae; genus Bidens; species Bidens hawaiensis. The sequence goes on from NW_027504348.1 coordinate 2,699, forward strand.
TAAGGTTTAAAGGTTTTCACCTTTCTCACGATCGCCAGTTGCGCACGATATCCGATGTATAGTCCGGGGTAGCGGGACCAGTACATGTTTAGTGGCTGACAATTTCGTTGTTGCCGGCTATATGGAGGATCCTACGATATATGGTAGACGTACCATTTCCTAGGGTTTAAGGGGTTTTCACCTCTTCTCAAGGGCCATGTCGCCAGTTTAATCCTAAGGTTTAAGGGGTTTTCACCTCTTCTCAAGGGCCATGTCGCCGTTTTAATCCTAAGGTTTAAAGGGGTTTTCACCTCTTCTCAAGGGGCATGTCGCCAGTTAACACCAGTTTATTGGGCTTGTCCCCAAAATATTTATTGGGCTTGTTCCCAGTTTATTGGGCTTGTCCCCAGAATATTTGTTGGGCTTGTCCCCAATATATTTTATGGGCTTGTCGCCAGTTGCACGGGCGTGTCCCCAAAATATTTGTTGGGCTTGTTCCCAGTTTATTTTATGGGCTTGTGCCCAACTTAACAGATTTGATCCCAATTAATAATATGAATTATTTGCAGCGAATTTTCTAAGTTATTACTGAAGATCGAGAAACTAAGGATCCCGGATCATAAAACTACTCTTGTAAGGAACATTAAGAGTTCAATACTTCTGGTAACTTAGGTCTATCTAGACCTTCTGGTATGATCATTATCGTTAAACTTAATCTTGTTATTCATTGCAATAAATTTGGATATTCCGATTGGAAAGACTATTTTCTTAAAGTTATTTGAATACTAAAAATTTGTCTATTTTAAGGATACTTTATCCTAAAATTTATGATATAAGGATATTCTTTTCTAAATATTTTCTTCCTTAAGGATATTTTATTCTAAACAATTTTTAAGGATCTTTTATCCTAGAAACCTTTTACTTAAGAATATTTGTCAAACTATTAATAATGCTAAAAGTTATATCTAACAAATTTTTGAAGATAAATAACAAGCAAATAGTCAAAAGTTTTATAAAACATAAGTCACTTGGACTTATCCAAACCCTTAACCCGGATTTCACCATATGAAAGATGAACCGTCCACCCGGGTTAAACAGATGTTGCTAGCTGTTCATGATTTGCAGGGAGAATAAGGAATTTTAGATATCTAGCCTGAAGGGAAGTTCTCAAGGAAACTCCACAGATATATGATAATTATATCTAGCTTGTCAAATCTCATATGTTTTTGCAGGAAGTTTGAAATCAAAGGCAAAATGACAGCTGTGATCTTATCACAACCGCCATTTTTGGGGCAATTGTTAGGGCACGGAAATTTGATACCGTGGATACGTTATCGTGACATATGTTCTTGGATCAGTTATCCTTAGACAGATCCTGTCAGGATCAGTGGTCCTCAGTACTTGGTATTATTAACAATTGTTTCTTGTGTGTAGGTTGTTATTTAATAAGTATAACGGCTCCAAGACTTATTCCACCATATATTTCTCTATTGGACTTGTCAAACACGTGGTCGAATGGCTATAACACATTTAGTGGGAGAAGTGGCGGATTTATAGGGCTTCTTGTTGAGTCACAAATAACTGAATGCTGAGGATATGTTATTCTTGAAGACATGTCTGGATCAATTATCCTTCTGAAGAGTTCCAGAGCTATGTCAGGATCATGGATCCTCGGTATTTGGTGTTGTTAACGGTTGTTTATTATATGAAGGCTGATTTTTATCAGGTGTAGCGTCTCTAAAGACAGATTTGCATCAACTATCCTCACAGTGTATCCTATAGCTGGAAAGTGGATCCAGGATCCTAATTCAATATAACTAATCATGGATGAATTCTCTATAAGATTGATGATTAAATAACACCAACGGCTATGAGACTCGCTCTTCCGCTTATCTCTCTACTGGGTGGCTATTGGCACGTGGTCAAAGGTCGTGGAGCGGCTAAGTGGAAGACTTCCGAATAGATAGGAATTATTGTTATTGTTATTATCTTATTTATACGAGATACGATCGAGCTATAAACACACATGTACTTACACACACACTAGAGCAGAAGCAATTACTCTCTCTACACACTAGCTTTCTTTGTAATCTCGATCGTATACTCCACAAACACTTGTAATCACTTTTCGTTAATCAATAAACTCGACGGTGATAGTTTTCACTGTCCGGGGGTTTTTTGTGCCGGAGACCGAGGTAACCATATACTCATCGACCAAAGGTTACCTTGTTGATCATTGACTAAAGTAATCCGACCAAAGATTATCTTATTAATCCTTGACCGGAGTTATTTTACCAAAGATTACCTCGATAAGTTTTGACCGAAGTAAGATTATCTTGGTTAAGTGTTTTTTCCCTCGTAATCAAACCTTTGTGTTCACCGACATCACGATTATACACTTGTCATAATTGAGTTAGCACCTCACTCACATAACAGATTTGGATACTTGATCCTTAGCAGATTTTTGTCCAAAACAATTAGATTAAAACCCGATTTATTTAAATAGCAACTAAACTTGGGATGTTACGAACATATAATGTAATAGGAAATTTTGGGCAAAACCCCAACTTAAGGCAGAAATGTCGGGACGTGACTTTTGATTCACCTCACAAATACTATCATGCAATTTAAATGTGACGAAATCTAATTAATTAATTTAAAATTTTAAGTACAACAATTCAAGGAAATTACAAAACGAAATCAAATAATCTTTTATAAGTTTTAATCCTAAAGGCCATCTCTATGTGATCTTCATCTTGATAAACAATCCAATTGATAACCTGCAAATGCGTACAAAAAAGATATTTTTGTTAACAACACATGTTGAGTGACAAAATCACCAGTTTGACACTAATAATAGTAATATATTTATAAAAGAGCAAAACTATTATCTGTGAGTATAAACAATCAATCCATTGAGCAAATAATGAGTGTCGATGAAACCATTGTCATGTAAATCGGGCTTTGGCGACTATGATGGTTATATAGATATTTTTTTATGTGTAGCGCATTTTAATTATTCATAGTTTTTTATTGTTGTGTAGTATATAATGTTGGATTTGTAGTATATCATGTTTGTTATATGAGATTATTTGTTATTGGGTATCTTAAAATCTATAAGTATAAGAGTCATTAATTGTGTAAGTTCAAATGTGATAATGTATGAAAGTCTGAATGGTGTTCGTATAAATGTAAGTGTTGGTAGTTTTCATGTTTATCCGTTCTTTTTGGTTAAAAAAATAATTTGCTACACATAAACACGTAACCTACGCATGTATACATTAGCCTACACAAAAACAAATAACCTGCATATAACTTACACACTTATGTTTTCATATATAAAAACATATTTCCTACACATGTACATATAACTTGCATATAACTTACGCATGTGTACAACCTACACAAAAATTATATAACCTACATATAATCTACACATATGTATATTAACCTACAAAAAAAAATAACCTACAATTATGTTTTCGCATGACCTACTTACTTATGTTTTTACATATAAAAACGTATTTCCTACACTTGTTTAATGAGTAGTGCATATTTTTTTGATACGTAGGACATTTCGCTAATTTATATAAAAACATATTTCCTACACATGTACATATAACTTGCATATAACTTACGCATGTGTACAACCTACACAAAATTTATATAACCTACATATAATCTACACATATGTACATTAACCTACACAAAAAAAAATATAACCTACAATTATGTTTTCGCATGACCTATTCACTTATGTTTTTACATATAAAAACGTATTTCCTACACTTGTTTAATGAGTAGTGCATATTTTTTTGATACCTAGGACATTTCACTAATTTATAATTATGTATTGATATGTAGTATATATTGCTAGATTTTCACTACATAACTTTTTATTGTTGTGTTATAATTTATTTTATTTAAATGAACCCTTGTTTTTTTAGAACATAACTGGCAAATTCATTTTTTTCTCTAAAGCGAAAATGATAGTTTTTGATTGCTTAGATCGTTGTCGGTGTTATTGTTAATTTATAAAAATCATTAAATTATAAATTAATAAAAAGACGTATTTTGTTTGTTGATCGATAAACAGTAATTAGGAAAACATTGATTATGATATTTCGAATTATATATAAATTATAAATAAAAATGGTAAAATTCAGAATTAAAAATAGTTTGTTTTGTGATAAAGAAATCGATTTGGTTTTTTTTGTTGATAAAGTGAACTAGAAAACATAATATATATATGTCATAATAGTAAAAATAATAATAAACAATTAAAGTGTATGTAACTGTTATAAGATAGTAATTAATTACTAAACATAAAAAAAGACATTTGTACTAAAATAACCTTATGAATAAAATAAATCATATAATAAAAGAAAATTTATGATTGGTTGGTTTATTTCTCGAGCTTCTCGCTCTAAGAATACTTCTCGCATGAACCTAACCCTATATATATATATATATATATGCATATGTATTTATGTATGTATAAAATAAATATACACCTAACAAGTTTGTTAAGACATTCAACGACGAGAAACGTGAAATAAAAAAGTGTCAGCTCATAATTAATGTTTATTTGTATTTAATATTATTTAAAACTAGTTTATAAATACTTTAAACAAACAAAAAAATTAAACAAAAAATAAATTAGCCAAAACCGGCTTCTGCCGGATTTGAACCTGGGTGGACAGCCGGCTCAAAGCTTTAACACACACACACACACACGCCAGACAAGTGGGCAGGTGTGTCAATTAGTTTTTATTTCAAAATAGAATATTAAATAAGAAAACTAATAAAACCCGATATACTCGTTTAAATAAGTGTGTTCGGTTATAAACCCTAGCTTATGTATTCGATCAATCTGCTTTATGCTCATTTAATTAACATTAGGGATATTTTAAAACGGATTAAACCGATCGTAAAACATATTTTAATTTCCTAAATTAATTCCAAATTGAGTGTGAATGGAGACACGGTAGTCGGCGGCCAAAGGACCATCTTGACAGGTACTTATAGATAGAAATAGATGGGATTTGTTTGGTTTAATGATCGACAGAGGGTAAGGATCATATCCTTTGGTTTAATTGCATTATAACTATGTTTATATACAGATTCAAATGTTTATATGGGACGGCTTAGTTGAATTAGAATACCGATAAAAATCGTGAATAATTTCCTAGTTAACTAGTTGTAATAATTCGGTTTTAGGTTGAGAACGATCTTGGAGAATCAAATTTGATTATAAACCCAAATATTGAGGCTCAAGAAAGTTAAACGGGTCATGCGCATTCAATTCGGGTATGGGTTAGGGTTTGAAGGAAGATGATGGTGATTATATTTTATAATAATTGCAATAAGGTCCTCTTAGTTTATTTTTGGATACACTGGAAGTTAAATATAAGTGTGAGGGGTTATTTGGTATATTTTACAAGTTAAAAATATTGATAAATTAAAATAAAAATCCTAGTTATTACAGCATCCTCAACTTTTGGGAATTTCGTCCCGAAATTAGAGAATGTTAACAGGAATTTAATTTTATTTTGATAAAGAGAAAAAATATAAATTTTTATCATAACATGGAACTTTGAGTAGTCGGCACAACGCTATAAATGAAAATCCGATAAGGGCACTTATATATAGGATGTACCAACGGCCTATCCACCATTTCCACATCATCTCAAAATTTGTACTGAAACTCCAAAACAACTTTCGGTTCTAGATTATGACAAACGATTGCACGTACTATGATTTTCATGCGAGGATTTTGATAATTATATATGCATCCATAATTACTTAGATCGTCGGATAGTTCACATAATTCATCCCATCACATTGGTTACAAAACATTTGAAAGACATAATTTTGAAAAAACAAAAGTCTTAATACGTGTTGAGTTATAAACAGAAAATGGTCATTGTATGAAATATTTCATAAAAATGAAATAAACTTTCGAGTTGTTTTAAATTAAGTATTAAAACTTCTAAAATATCTTCGGATAAATGTGATATAAATCTTGAATATTAAGAAAAAAAGGATTCCTTATAGTTGAGATTGAAATGGGTTAGGATGAACGAGAATAAACAAATTAAACGAGAAGTATGGTATCGTAAACGATTGTCTTTGGAAAAGTAAGATTAACTTTGTTGTATGAGATAAAACCCTTAAAATTGATAGGTTATTCAAATTGAAGTTGTTGCAAAACCAAAATCAAACAAGGAGTTTCTATAGTGTATGATTGAAAACAGAAAATATGTTTAGATAAAAATGACGAAAACAGTAAAAATCTTTTTTGAGAAACTTAATTATGATTGATTTGATTCATCTGATTTAAAGCACCTTGATTAATTGAATTTATAAAAACATAAATAATTGAGGTTAATTGATTTGAGATTGCTTGACTAGGTTGAACTTGAACGGTTGCAAAAACAAAGTCTAATTGGGGTAGGTTTGGTAAACTTGTTGTTGTTGTTGTTGTTGTTGTTGTTGTTATTAGGATGAGCAGGGTAAATGAATTGAAATTATCTGCAAAAAAGTTAATGAACATGATTGAATTGATTATATTAATGTTTTGAATTTGAGTTATGATCCTAGAGATTGCAGCAGAGTAAGGCCCCGGTCCCCGGTGCCCTACTTGGACGTTGGATTTACTCATAAACTCAATTCTAAATATCAGAGTGAATTAAAACTTCTCGCAAAATATAAAAACATCAAACACTTATAACAAAATATTAGATTCTTGTCTTTAAACTTTCAAATCATCTTAACATAAAACATTATAACTTTTCTTCAGTACATGTCAGCCAGCTCAGTCCATGCCATGTGTCCCACTCAAGCCAGCTCCTACATCCTATTTGCATGCGTGCATACTAAAGGCCAGCTATACTGACAGAGTTCTAGTTAATCAAGAAACATACATTAAGTTCATGTATATTTATATATATATATAAGTTTCCATAGATAATATTACATACCTAACATGTTTCTTTCATTCATACATATACACATACATACATTCATACATTTCTATTTTCATACTTTCATTCTTTCATACATTCATTCCTTCATATCATATTTTCTTGTTTTAGCTTAATTATACATACATAATTATATCTACGTTCTAAAAAGCCTTTCGCCATATAACCTCACATATATTATTAGGGCATGTCCCCTACATTTGCAGATATTATTAGAGTCTGTTCCCTACATTTGCAGATATTATTATGGTCTGTTCCTTTCATACTATATGCATAACTATCTTTACCATCTCATATATTTGTAGGTTTTGGTCCCTTCTTTCCATACAACGATACATACACTTCTTTATACATACATTTTATTATACAATTTCATACATATTCTTAATAATTCATTAATCTATTATAAAACTCTCCTTTCCTCGAGATACGTGCAATATCCGAAGATCATTCACGTACCGACAAGCATTCACTCATAACCTCAATCACTATCACATTAATCATGTAAGGTATACACTTACCACTTAGGGTAAGTGTATTAACTAATCACATTGAGTATGCACACAACCCCGAAAACATAACAAGGAAATGGGGCTAGAAACTCACCTATAAGCGATTACTTTCTGAATTTACGGTTATGCCATTCTTGAGCTATACACGGCTAACTGTGTAACAATTAACAAACATCACTTAACTGCTCCTAATCATATTACACTCCTAAGTCATTTCCCGTTTTAAACGTTACCTATTCTTATTAATTACTTATCTTTAGTTCATATATCATTTGTATCGTTTACGTACTTATACGCAGTTTATCTTTCGTTTATTTTGGAAATCACTTTAAGCTTATAAGTCCTTATGGGCGTATAAGTCATCCAGCATATAATTCATCTAGCGCGTAAGTCTTATATATACGTTTTATATACATATACGAGCATACGTACATATACGCCCACATACTTATATGTCCATACGTACATATTCGTTTATATATATACATGGTACATGCATACATATACGTTTACATACATACACGCTACATCTATACATATACGTTTATAGACATACACAATGCATGCCTACATATGGCAACATATATACATATATGTTCCTATACATACAGGGTGCATACATACATATACATTTATATACATACACGCTACATATATACACGTTACACACTTATAAGGTATCTTCTACTTATGCGCTGCTTAGACTTATACGGATTCACACAATTATATGCTAACATCATATGCGTCCAAACATATGTGCTTGTATAACCCGTATCGTTCCAAACAACATTTTTTATGTTCAAGTTTACATTTTCTCACATAATAAGGTCCGATTTACTATCCCACCAAGTTTCATGTAAAACTGACTTCGTTTACCCGTCCTTTTCACAAACCGAACAATACTCGTTTTACCCGAAATGAACCAACTAACCCGTTTACTCACAAGTTCATTACTTAATCAATAATCGTCATCCTTTCTATTATCCTACCAATTTTCATGCAAATCCGTATACGAAAAGTAAACTGCTTTAACGAAAACATACCTTTGAGGTTTATGTTTGAAATCACTCGAATAGACCAAAACTATATCAGACAACATCGGAATTGAGTTATTCAATTGGCAACGAAACCGTCTCGCTGAGATCTACCAGTGCCACCCACTGTTGCCGCCGGAGGCCGCCGCTACAGTTGCCGAAAAACTGAAACATTGGCTGGAAAAACTCTATTTTTACTATTACGGTTTTGCTGATAAAAACCAGACTTCTTGACCTATGATTGAAGATTTGACTGGTGGATATCTTCATTTATATTCCATGAATACTCAGTTAAAATTTGAGGACAATCCGACGGTTAGACTCTCAGAATCTTCGTGTCTTTGTGGGTTATTTTCTCAAAAACGGGAATTCGTTAAAGAATGTGTTTGGAGGCTAGGATGAGTATGAATGAGATGATGGCCATATTTATAGGAATAGGCTAGGGTTTCATGCTTAAATATCATCTATGACACTTAACCCCCTCATTTTTTGGATAATTACATTTATTTTCTATAATTAGATTAAAACTCGATTTATTTAAATATCAAAAAAATTTGGGATGTTACAAACATATAATGTAAAAGGGAGTTTTTGGCACACCCCAACCTAAGGCAGAAATGTCGGGGTGTGACCTTTGATTCAGCTCACAAAGTACTATGATGCAATTTAAATGTGACGAAATCTAATTAATTAATTTAAAATTTTAAGTACAACAATTCAAGGAAATTAGAAAACGAAATCAAATAATCTTTTAAATGTTTAAATCCTAAAGGCCTTCTCTACGTGATCTTCATCTTGATAAAAAAATCCAATTGATAACCTGCAAATGCGTACAGAAAAGATATTTTTGTCAACAACACATGTTGAGTGACAAAATCACCAGTTTGACACTAATAATAGTAATGTATTTATAAAAGAGCAAAACTATTATCTTTGAGTATAAACAATCAATCCATTGAGCAAATAATGAGTGTCGGTGAAACCATTGTCATACGAATCGGGCTTTGGCGACAATGATGGTTATATGATCATACTATAAAGTTATTATGATTTGGCGACTATGATGGCTATATGATCATACTATAAAGTGATTATGATGGACCTCTCCGAATGCGATAAAATATAAGTATAAACATGTTAACAAATAACAAGTAGTCATTTAATTGATACACATGCAAAAGTCATAGTTTTGCTAATGAGTATATAACAAAGTATGCAAGTAATTAATAGGTATGCATAAGTCCCCAAAACGTTTGAAAACAAGTAAAACTTAGGAGTGATTACTGACCTGATTAGATGAACAAAAGACAAAGTGACGATGTGAGAATGTTAAAAAATTCAGGATTTACCGTTAAGGATTCCCAGTTAAATATAAATAATATAAATTAATTGTAATGTTATAACACTTACACAGAATTAGGTTTTCGATGTGATTTGATTTATGCTCTTGATTAGAATGTTATTGATTGAAAGATTGATCCGTAATACTTTTTATTATTGTAAAAACCAATATTATTATTTACTATTTATTTACAAGAATCATTATTTATAAAAATAACCATTAGTTATACTTGATATAATAAACATGTAATCGAACTTATATATAGTTAGTTTAAACATAATTTCAGATATAATTATGATAATATGAATATAGTTATATAAATAAATAAATAATTTTAATGAAAATAATGCGCAACTAATTAAATATAATATTTATTGTATTAAATAAATATAATATAATTAAATACATGTCTAAACAATTATAAAATATGTGATAATATGTTTTAATTAATATAACGCAAATAAACAAATAATCATTTAAAATAAATAATAATATGTAATAAGATATAACATAGCGACAATTATTTTTAATCATTTAATGACAATTGGTGATGAAAATATATTTAACCACTTCAATACATTTATATGTATGTATGTGTATATATATATGTATATATATAGGGAGAGTATCATGAGAGAACTCTATTTTAAGGAGAGAACTAGAGAACTTATAATGAAGTATTTTTAATTTAATTAAAATAAATATTTTTAAAATGTTTTTCTTTTATCCTTCTTATATGTTGTTATTATTCACCACAAAATATAAAAATAAAAAAAATATAAAAATTAACTAGTAATGCATATATGCAATACACCGACTTTTTTTATGATTCATATCTTCAATAGTGTGCATTTTGATATTTGAAATAGTGTTGAATAACATATATATAGTTGTTTGTATTGTTTATTTGCAATAGTGTTATATTATATACAAAAATTAAAAAAAATCGACATAGTGCATATGTGCATTAGTGTTGTATTACATATATCCAATAATGTGTTTTGCATACAATTATTAGTGTCGTATTTGCATATATTCAATAGTGTGTATTGGATAATGCAATTGTGTTGTATTATATGTAATAAAACACTATTGTATATATGCAATAGGCATTAGTGCACATATGCACTACAGTACTACACCGACAAGTTTTTTTTTTATTTTTTAGTATAAATATCATCTTATTAGAACGAGGAAAGAAAAAAAATAACAAAATAAGTTTTTTTTTAAATAGATAAAAATAATTCTTTACTAGTTCTTTAGTTCTCTCTTTAAGAGGATTTCTCTCTAGATCTCACCCCTATATATATATATATATATGTATATATATATATAATAAATATACACCTAACGAGTTTGAAAAGACGTTTAACGACGAGAAACGTGAAATAAAAAAGAGTCGCCTAATAATTAATGTTTATTTGTATTTAATATTATTTTTAATTAGTTTATAAATCCTTTAAGCAAACAAAAAATTAGCCAAAACCGGCTTCTGCTGGATTCGAACCTAGGTGGACAGTCGGCTCAAAGCTTTAACACACACACACACACAAACACACACACACACACACACACACACCCCAGACAAGTGGGCTGGTGTGTCAATTAGTTTTTATTTGACAATAGAGTATTAAATAAGAAAACTAATAAAACCCGATATGCTCGTTTAATTAAGTGGGCTCTGTTATAAACCCTAGCTTATGAATTCGATCAATCTGCTTTATACTCCTTTAATTAACATTAGGGGTATTGTAAAATGGATTAAGACGATCATAAAGCATAGTTTAATTTCCTAAATTAATTCCGAATTGAGTGTGAATCAGGACACGGTAGCCGGCGGCCAAAGAACCATCTTAACAAGTAGTTATAGATAGAAATAGATGGGATTTGTTTGCGTTAATGATGGACAGGGGGTAAGGATCATATCCTCTGGTTTAATTGCATTATAACTATGTTTGTATACAGATTTAAATGTTTATATGGGCCAGCTTAGTTGAATTAGAATACCAAAACAAATCATTATTAATTTCCTAGTTAACTACTTGTTATAAGTTGGTTTTAGGTTGAGAACGATCTTGGAGAATCAAATTTGATTATAAACCCAAAGATTGAGGCTCAAGAAAGTTAAACGCGTCATGGGAATTCAATTTGGGTATGGGTTAGGGTTTGAAAGAAGAGGATGGTGATTATATTTTATAATAATTGAAATAAGGTCCTCTTAGTTTATTTTTGGATACACTAGGAGTTAAATCTAAGTGTGAGGTGTTATTTGTTATATTTTAAAAGTTAAAAATATTGATAAAGTAAATGAAAAATCCGAGTTGTTACAGTATCCTTTGGAATTTCGTCCCGAAATTAGAGAATGTTAACACAAATTTAATTTAATTCTGAGAAAGAGAAAAATTTTTAATTTTTATCATAACATGGAACTTTGAGTAGTCGGCACAACGCTATAAATGAAAATCCGGTAAGGGTACTTATATATAGGTTGTACCAACGGCCTATCCACCATTTCTACATCATCTCAAAATTTGTACTGAAACTCCAAAAAAACTTTCGGTTCTAGATTATGACAAACGATTGCACGTACTATGATTTTCATGCGAGGATTTTGATAATTATATATGCATCCATAATTACTTAGATCGTCTGATAGTTCGCATAATTCATCCCATCACATGGGTTACAAAACATTTGAAAGACATAATTTTGAAAAAACAAAAGTCTTAATACGTGTTGAGTTATAAACAGAAAATGGTCATTGTATGAAATATTTCATAAAAATGAAATAAACTTTCGAGTTGTTTTAAATAAAGTTTTAAAACTCCTAAAATATCTTCGGATAAATGTGATATAAATCTTGAATATTAAGAAAAAAAGGATTCCTTATAGTTGAGATTGAAATGGTTTAGGATGAACGAGAATAAACAAATTAAACGAGAAGTATGGTATCGTAAACGATTGTCTTTGGAAAAGTAAGATTAATTTTATTGTATGAGATAAAACTCTTATAATTGATAGGTTTGCAAAACCAAAATCAAACAAGGAGTTTCTATAGTGTATGATTGAAAACAGAAAATATGTTTAGATAAAAATGACGAAAAAAATAAAAATCTTTTTGGAGAAACTTAATTATGATTGATTTGATTCATATGATTTAAAGCACCTTGATTAATTGAATTTATAAAAACATAAATAATTGAGGTTAATTGATTTGAGATTGCTTGACTAGGTTGAACTTGAACGGTTGCAAAAACAAAGTCTAATTGGGGTAAGTTTGGTAAACTTGTTGTTGTTGTTATTAGGATGAGCAGGGTAAATGAATTGAAATTATCTGCAAAAAAGTTAATGAGCATGATTGAATTGATTATACTAATGTTTTGAATTTGAGTTATGATCCTAGAGATTGCAGGAGAGTAAGGCCGCGGTCCCCGGTGCCCTACTTGGACGTTGGATTTACTCATGAACTTCAATTCTAAATATCAGAGTGAATTAAAACTTTTCGCGAAATATAAAAACATCAAACATTTATAACAAAATATTAGATTCTTGTCTTTAAATATTCAAATCATCTTAACATAAAACATTATAACTTTTCTCCACTAGATGTCAGCCAGCTCAGTCCATGCCATGTGTCCCACTCAAGCTAGCTCCTTCATCCTATTTGCATGCGTGCATTCTAAAACCAGCTACGTTGAGAGAGTTCTAGTTAATCAGGCAACATACATTACGTTCAATTATATATATAAATATTTATATATGTATATATATATTTATGTATCCATAGAAAAATATTACATACTTAATATGTTTCTTTCATTCATACATACACACATACATACATTCATACATCTATATTTCCATACTTTCATTCTTTCATACCTTCATTCCTTCATACCTTCATATTTTCTTGTTTTAGCTTACTTATACATACATAATTATATCTACGTTCAAAAGAGCCTTTCGCCTATAACCTCACATATATTATTAGGGCATGTCCCCTACATTTGCAGATATTATTAGAGTCTGTTCCCTACATTTGCAGATATTATTAGGGTTTGTTCCTTACATTCACAAATATTATTAGGGTCTGCCCCCTACATTCTTAGATATTATTAGGGTCTGCCCCCTACATTCTCAGATATTATTAGGGTTTGCTCCCTATATTCTCAGATTTTATTAGGTTATGTTCCCTACATTCAAGCATATTATAAGGTTTGCCCCCTACATTCGCAGATATTATTATGGTATGTTCCCTACATTCGGAGACATTATTAGTGTCTATTCCCTTCTATACCATATAACCATAAATCATACAACCATTCATATATATTTATACATACTTTCATAAATACTCTTAACCTTTTCTATATCATTCATATATAACTCGTATATCATTCATAAGGCATTCACATATCATACACTTACCACTCATGGTAAGTTTATTAACTAATCACATCGAGTATTCACACAGCCCTGTAAACAGAAAAAGAAAATAAGGGTAGAAACTCACATGTGTCCTGCTTCTTTCGGGATTGATGGCAACACCTCTCTTCAACCGAGCACGGTTAATTGTGTAACAAGACACATAAGTTTAACTACTACTCTTGTGGTCTTACGCATCTATTCTAGCCTCGGTCTTTATTTCTAGGTATTTATCATTTTTAAACATTACCTTTAGATATTAATTAAGTACTTATTCTTGTCTTACATGCCACATAAGTTCATACATATCACATACGAATTTATACGCCATATACCCTACTTTTATTGAAAATGTCATTTCTGGTCGTATATGTCATCCGATGTATAAGTACATACACACAAGATACATATGCGCCCGTATCATCATCATCATCATCATTGTAACATCCCAAGTTTGTCAGTATTCGAAGGAATTGTGTTAAATAAGTTATAGAAGATAAATGTAATTCTCTAAAGTAGGAGAGGAATAAGTGTCATTAGATAAAAAGTTAAACATGAAACCCTACCCTCTTCCTATAAATGTAGCCACCATCTCATTTATAATCATCCTAACCTCCAAACACATTCTTTAACAAATTTCCGTTTTTGAGAAAATAACACACAAAGACACGACGATTCCTGGAGATCGAGCCGTTGGGTCGGTCTCAAACTTTAACCGAGTGTTCATGGAATACAATAGAAGATTCCCGCTGATCAGATCTTTGATCAGAGGTTGGCAAGTCCGGTTTTTATCATATAAATCGTAATAGATAAAATGGAATTTTCTAGTAACTGTTCAGGTTTTCAGCGGCTGTAGCGGCGTTTTCCGTCGATGGAGAGCTGATGGGATTGTAGATCGGGGAGTGAAGGTTCCATGGCCACTTGAATCACTCAATTCCTAGTTCGTTTGATATGGTTTTGTTCTATACGAGTGTTTTCGAACATAAACCTCAAATGTATGTTTTTGTTAAAAAGGTTTACTTTTCGTGTACGAATTTGCATGAAAATTGGTAGGATGATAGAACTGGCCATGAATAATGATAATGTAATGAACTTGCTAGTAAATGGGTTCGTTGGTTCCTTTCAGGTAAAACGCTTTGTGTTCAGTTCGTGAAAAGGACGGGTAAACTAAGTCGGTTTTGCATGAAAAGTGGTAGGATGATAGAACGGGCCACGATTATTGATAAAGTAATGAACTAGCTAGTAAACGGGTTAGTTGGTTCATTTCGGGTAAAACGAGCAGTGTTCGGTTCGTGAAAATGAAGGGTAAACGAAGTCGGTTATGCATGAAACTTGGTAGGATAGGAAATCGGACATTATTATGCGAGAAAAATTAAAACTTGAGCATAAACAAGTTTCTTGGAATGAAACAGGACAAACGGGTAACGTTTAAACCATGTTAGTGCAGAGAAACAATATGGTTAAAGTCTAAGGCTCATTTATTATACAAGATGGGCTAAACAAGTCGAAAAGAAGGATTGAAAATGGTGGGAATAAAACCATATTCAAATGGAAAGTAATATAATCGAATGAACAATGTAATTGAATTGAGTGGGTAAAGTAATTGAATTGAGTTCTGTTCAATTATAATCTTCCATTCGATTAGAATCCATCATTCGATTAGAATCTGCCGTTCGATTAGAATATGTCATTTAATTAGAACAGTCGTTCGATTATAACAGTCACTCGATTAGAACCGTCAAGCGATTAGAACTGTCATTCAATTTGAAATTTCATTCGATTAGAATGGTCATTCGATTAGAATTGTCATACGATTAGAATTGCTATTCGATTAAAATTGTAATTCAATTAGAATGATGATTCGATTAGATGATATAGTTAGAGGTAGTTGATTGATACTTATAATTATTACACAGTCAGCCGTGCACAGCTAGGGAAGGGTATTACTGTTAACTCGGAGAAGAATCGGACACATGTGAGTTTCTAGCCCCATTTCCTTGTTATGTTTTCGGGGTTGTGTGCATACTCGATGTGATTAGTTAATACATTTACCTTGAGTAGTAAATGTATGATATGTGAATTCGTTATAGATTATAGACGAATTATATAAGAATGATAAAGAAATGTATTCATGATTGTATGGCTGTAAGGTTAAGAAGGGAGCAAAGCCTAATGATATCCGCGAATGTAGAGAACATACCCTAATAATATCTGTAAATGTAGGGGATATACCCTAATAATATCTGTAAATGTAGGGGACATACCCTAATAATATCTGCAAATTGTAACAGCCCAGCTACCACTGCACCATAATATTTTCTACTTTGGCCGGGATGTACCGCCATCACCTAACTGATTTGCTTTGGTTACCCAGGTGGTCACCCATCCTTATACTACTCCCACCTGAGATGCTTAACTATGGAATTCTCCTATCATCCACTACCATTAAGCACCCAAAACCCATTATGATGGGGAATGTATCCACCTCCTTATAAAGAAGGCTTAGTTCTCCTTCCCAACCGATGTGGGATGTCACAATCCACCCCCATTAGGGTCCAGCGTCCTCATGGGACCTGGCACCAACGGTCCGGCCCTGGATCTGATACCATTTGTAACATCCTAGCTACCACCACAGCATAATATTGTCCGCTTTGGCCTGGACTTACCACCATCACCTCATGGATTTGATTTTGGTTGCCCAGGTGGTCACCAATACTCATACTACGCCCACCTGAGCCCACTTAACTATGAAATTCTTCTCTTATCCACTACCAATAAGCGTCCAAAACGCGTTATGATGGGGATGGTATCCACCTCCTTATAAAGAAGGCTTAGTTCTCCTTCCCAACCGATGTGGGATGTCACACAAATGTAGTGGACAGACACTAATAATATCTGCGAATGTATGGAATATACCCTAATAATATCTACGAATATAGGGACAAGACCCTATCAATATCTATGAGGTTATAGGGCGAAAGGCTCTTTAGAATGTAAAGATAATTATGTATGTATAAGTAAGTTAAAAAAACAAAGTATGAAAGTATGAAAGAATGAAAGTATAAAAGAACGTAAGAGTGAAAGTGTGAAGAATGCAAGTATGAAAATATAAAAGGATGAATGTATGTATGTGTGTAATTATGAATGAAGTAGGTTAAGTATGTAATATGTACATGTGGATACGCATACGTATATATGAATATAAAGTTTGTTTCCTGATTAACTAGAAATCACTCAGTGTAGCTGACTTTTAGTATGCACGCAGGTACATAGGATGAAGGAGCAGGCTTGAGGGGGACACATGACATGGACTGAGCTGACTGGGATCTAGTGGAAAATGTATGCTTTATGTTAAGATATTTTGAAAATTTAAAGACAATTAATATGAATGTTTGATGTTTTTATATTCCGCAAAAAGTTTTAATTCACTATGATATTTAGAACTGTGTTTATGAGTAAATCCAACGTCAATGTAGGGCACTGGGACCGGGGCCTTGATATCATGATGACTCTTATGCCGTTCGGGATGGTGGGGAAAACCTCATCAAAGACGGTTAGTCCCCAGGGGTGTCGTGAGGTACACCTTAGGAAAATCCCATATCCTGGATGGGATGGTGGGACAAACCTCATCGAGGACGATGAGTCCAAAGGGGGGGGGGGTGTTTGTAACACCCTAGGCAAATCCCACATCGGCCGTGGACAAGAGAGATCCTTAGTTTATAAGTAAATGTCCCGCCTCTTAAATCCCCAACGCGTTTTGTGCTTAATGGAAGTGGAAGAGAGGAGAGATCCACAGTTAAGCGTGCTCAGCTGGAAGAAGTAGCATGATGGGTGCCCTCCTGGGAAGTCTCCACCTGAGAAACCAAAAACAAATTCGTGAGCTCTTCGTGGGCAAAGCGGACAATACTGGTGGTGCGAGGGGGCGGATGTTACAAGTGGTATCAAAGTATAAGTTCGAGAGAAATAAGCATTCTACGTGCTTAAACTCGAACAAAGAATGGGACTTTAGAAGAAAAGGAAGAATATGCCAGTCGAAGAAAGCCATGTCTCGCTTAAGCAAGTTCGAGAACGATAAAGTACTTGATTAAGTTCATGTAATAAGAGTATATGTATTTGCATGTTATATGAAGGTAGAAGAATGTATGATGTTAGCTTAATTGCTAAAGAAAGAATGTTTATATGCTAGCTTAATTGATAGGGATAAGAATGTAGGTTATATGTATGTTTACATGATTGTGTAAGAACTAGAAACTAGCACAAGGGAAATCATAAAGGAAAGTTTGTAGAACATGAGGAGTTATGTAAGGAGTTAATTACAATTGGCCAATGTCATTAACTACTTACCATACGAATCATGTGCTAAATAATTACTAGAGTGATAACGTTTGTGTTTCCTTAGAGATAAGATAGATGATTGCTACAAATTGCACGAGGACGTCGTACTGTATGTTGTGGTAAGACACGTGCCAACCAGACACCTTTTTGAAGAAATTTGTAATAGAGCGATATACGAAAGTAGTAGGACTTTTATTGTAGAAATTATTGGAAAAGGATCATACTTGGAGCTTGTAGTCAAATACTAATGGAGCTACTAAATTGTTTCGCACTACAATGTCAACAATGTTCGCTGAAGCATCAAAGTCAGCCCAAGCTGGGAAATCCAAATGGAAGCAACATGAAAAAAACGAAGATAAGCCAACTAGAATGAGTCAAGACATATAGTATGCCTGTAATAGTTAACTCCATAAAGGAACTTTCTGGGATTGTGAGTGACGAAGCGAATGCTGAGAAAGTAGAGATAATCAAGAAGTACGGGTGATTGTCAAGGTATCCTAATTGAAAATGCATGAAAGGATGAGGCTACATAGTGTTGCGAATATGAAAGGAAGATGCTAAGAAGAATGTAGTAGTGTACCTGAGACTTTAAGGAAGAGATCACTAGCGATATTTTCGTTAAAGTATGATTTTGATTAAGAATTGTAAGGTTGAACTAGAGGGACGTGAGTACCTTGTTACTCTAAATGTTTGACCTAAAGAGAGTTCGATTTCATTTGGGAATGGATTTTTTTTTGAGTTTGAGGCTCAAAGAGCATGTAAGAGTAAGTTGATAAGGTTGAAGTCATTAAATTGCGGTACAGTAACGGTTTATGGTCTCAAAGAAAGTTCTGGGCTTAACGTCATTTTGTTGATAAACGCCGAAGGTTTTTTAAGCTACGACCGAGACGCAAGAAGTGAAAGATGTTCCTGTAGTGTGTGACTACCCATAAGTGTTCCTACAAGACCTTCCTGGGTTACCACTGGAACGAGGAGTAGAATTCTAGATAGAAGTAATACTAGGAGCACAACCCGTCATGAAAGCACATTACCACTTGACGCCATCTGATATGAAAGAGTTAATGTCCCAACTACAAGAACTTCTCGACAAAGGTGTTTTAATGCGAAGTGTTTCCCCGCATGGTGTACCGGTGTTGTTCACGAAGAAGAAAGACGGAAGTATGAGAATATGTATAGATTACCTCAAGTTGGTTAAGCTTATGGAGAAGAATATATATTCATTGCCATATATTGAGGATTGGTTTGATAAGTTGCAAGGTGCTAGTTGGTTCGGCCGAATATATCACAGAAATGGTGATCATTGGTTGAATGTGAAAGAGGAAGACATCCCTAAGACAACATTTTAGAATCAAGATGAATACTACTAATTTCTCGTGATGTCATTTGTATTGACGAATGCTCCAGCAACATTTATGGTCACCAAGAATGGGGTAAGTCATCCAATGTTGTACAAATATGTCATTGACTTTAATAAAGATAGTTTCGATTTATTCAAGGACTGAGACCGATCATGCCAAAAAATTGAGAGAAGTGTTGGAGACACTGAAGAAAGAGGAATCATATTCTAAGTTTTCCAAGTGTACCATCTTTACAAATCATAAATGTTTGAAGTATATATTCAAACAGAAAAACTGAATGTGAGGTAGAAGAGATGGATAGGGTTGATAAAGGATTATGATTGTGAAATCAAGTATTATCCTACTGAGGCTAATGTGGTCGCTGGCGCACTAGGTCGTAAACGTGAAGAGCTTATCAAGATAATTAAGTTGTATAAAGTAGTTAGCACTTCAGATTTCACGAGCGAGATCCGCGAGGCGAAGTAGAAGTTATAAAGGATGAGAGCAATATGAAAAAGGAATGAATTTTCGAGTTACCCCGAGATTTTGAAGAGAATACTTATGATGTAAAAATCAGATTTGGTCGACTGAGGATTTCACGTCAAGGAGATCTTCGAGACAAAATCCTAGATGATGCTCATATGTCTAGATACTCGGATTACATTGAGGTTTTGAAAGGAAAGAAGTTGTTATAATAAAGGCAGATACTGATGAAAGTGAAACCATTATATTGAAGTCAAATGAATATGAGTTCATGGTATGTGACAGTTGTGGAAGGACATGATACTTTGCCTACACCAACAAGAACAACCGTAAGTGTTACGAAGGTGAAACCGGTAGTAACGTAGCAGGAGGATGCAAGAAACCACAGACAAAAGCTGGAAAGACATGCAAGGAAGGTGTAGAGACGGATTAGACTTATGTTTACTTGAATTGAGTCTTGATGCGAATGATTATTGTGTAAATAACAATCATGTGATCATTGACGGGAAGTCCTCTACAATGGTAAAGATAGAATGGTATTATAAATGTCTATATAAGGATCAAGACATGCCCGTAAAAGAAGTCGGTTAAGATAATAGTTATGATATATCAGGGAGCCTGACGTGCTGTAGCAAACAACACTTGATTCATAGGATAAACTGAGACTTGATTAGTCAAGAAAAGGAAGATGTATCATCATGGACTTCATGATCAAGCTACCTTAGACAACAATAACTCATGTACCATACATGTTGATGTAGATCTGAGAATGCAATAAGGTTTAAATGATGACTTATGGAGTTCTCCGACAGGTTATGCAATGGATGTGCTAAAGAATTGCAAGAAGTGTTCTTTCTTACGTAGTAGACAAATGGATTTCAAGAAATAGTTCTTAAGGTGAAATTGGAAAGGTACCTTATGTTTTGAACATAATGCAAATCAGTATAATTACAAAAAGTTGTAAATGGATAAAAGGGATAATTCATTGCTAACTGTTCTGTCGGTAAGTGTAATGTTTCTATATGAAGTATAAGAAAGAAAAACATGCCTAAGGAAATGATGGGAGTTGCTAAGTCTAGATAAGGAAGCATAACATCGAGGACTTCATGGACAAGCTAATGTGAATGGCTAAAACTAGTTAACATCACTCGATGATTGTAAGACAAAGTATAAATCGGTAAGTTAGGAAGCTAATGAAAGGATGTAAATACGGGAAGTATTCCTTTTACAAGGACGAAACCTCTTATAAGGTGGGTAGACTTGTAACATCCCAAGTTTCGTCGGTATTTAAAGGAATTCTGTTAAATAAGTTATAGAAGATAAATGTAATTATCTACCCTCTTCCTATAAATGTAGCCACCATCTCATTTATAGTCATCCTAGCCTCCAAACACATTCTTTAACAAATTTCTGTTTTTGAGAACATAACCCACAAAGACACGACGATTACGGAGATTGAACCATCGGGTCGGTCTCTAACTTTAACTTAGTGTTCATGGAATATAATTGAAGATTCCTACCGATAAGATCTTCGATCAGAGGTCGGCAAGTCCGGTTTAATTCATAAAAACCATAACAGATAAAACGGAATTTTCCAGTAACTGTTCAGGTTATTTAGCGAATGTAGCGGCGTTTTCTGACAACG
>NW_027504349.1:0-17645 GCF_021521415.1 Bidens hawaiensis
CGTCGGCGACCACATTAGCTTTTTCCAGGATAGTATTTAATGTCACAGTCGTAATCCTTTATCAAATCTTACCATCTTCTTTGCCTCATGTTTAGCTCCTTCTGCTCGAAAAAGTACTTTAACCTTTTATGATCGTGTAGATAGTACACTTGGTATCATACATATAGGGTCTCCATATCTTAAGAGCGTACACTACTGCTGCTAGCTCTAAATCATGTGTCGGATAAGTACTCTCATGGACCTTCAACTGTCTAGACGCGTTAGCTATCACTTTCCCTTGTTTGCATCAACATGCAACCTAACCTACGCTACGAGGCATACGGTAAAAACAACCAAATCCTCGTCGCCATCGGGCAAACCAAGGATTGGAGCTTGCGTGAGTCCTTTTCTTTAGTTCCTCAAAAGCTTCTTCTTGAAACTTACCCCAACTGAATACTATCAACTTTCGGGTCATACCGATCAACGGTGCGGCTATCTTGGAGAAACCTTCGATGAATCTCCTATAGTAGCAAGCTAACCCTAAGAAGCTTCATATATCAGTCGGATTCTGCGGAGTCTTCCAATTTGTTATCGCTTCAATCTTAGCTGGGTCTACTGAAATCCCTTCAGGATTAATCACGTGACCTAGAAATTGCACGTCTCATAACCAGAATGCGCATTTTGAAAACTTGGCATACAACTTCTCTTTATTCAGAACTTCCAACACTTCTCTCAGATGCTCGGCATGATCAGACTCGCTTTTTGAACAAATCAATATATCATCGATGAAGACGATAACTCACTTATCCAACATCGGCCGACACACCCTATTCATCATATCCATAAATGCTGCAGGAGCATTGGTTAGACCGAATGACACATGAGGAACTCGTAGTGTCCATACCGCGTTCAAAATGATGTCTTAGGAATGTCTGTCTCTTTCACTTTTAGCTGATGATAGCCTGATCTGAGATCTATTCGTGACAACCAACTTGACCTTCCAGTTGGTCGAACAGGTCATCAATCCTTGGGATTTTTGAATCATTAATTAATTAATTTGCTAACTTAAAAGTCAAAGGCATCTTTGTAATTAAATCATTTTTCTTTAAGTTCAAGGGTTGTTCTGTCATTAACCCAAACTTCTAGTTCGTTACTTTGCTTTTAACGAATTGGGTTATCATAACGAATTGAACCCTTTAACGAACTAGTTTTTTGAACGAATTGGACCTTACAACGAACCGATCCCTTGACGAATCAGTTCATATAGCGAACCAGTCCATGTAGCGAACTAGTCCATCTAATTCGTTATCTTTTCTAACGAATGGCTATAACGAATCAAGGTAATTCGTCATCTTTTCCCTTAACGATTTGGATACGAACTAAACCTAGTTCGTTATGCTCTCTTAGACGAATCAACTAGCGAATCACCTCTAGTTTGTTAATTCCCCGTTAACGAACTAGGATTAGGTCAGGAGAAGTCAGAACATTCTCTGATATTCCCTTATTCTCGTACCATTTCCGGCGCCGCCTTCCCGACGCTGTTGCCGGGAAAACGAGTTTTACCTCGTTTTCGCCCCGTTCGATCCAGATCTGAGCTAGGGTGATCCTAAGCTCAACTTAGGTTCGGTTTATACCCGATTCCACCTGGATCTCGTGACTTTAAACGGTTTAACGATGTCGGCTCGTCGTTTCGTGACCATATATAACGGGTTTAAGATCATATAACATCATACCATCATTACCTTGAATCGGGATCGATTTTCTATCTTGGACCGGCTAAAGGAAGGAGAGAAATTAGAGAGAGAGCTTAAGTGTGTATTTTGGTGATGTATGGAATACGTGTGAAATGAATGATTAAATGGGAAATAAATGCTTATATAATTATGGATCATGGGCTTAAAGCCATGGTCTTTTCCTCTTTCTTTCATAACCCAAGTCCATAATCCATATCCATTTAACCCAACACTAGCCTGACTCATAATAACTCGTATTTTCATTATATTAACCGAAACTAGAAAACGGATTTTACATAAAGACAAATGAGGAAGATGAAGAAATGGAAGGGTTTAGAGGAACTAGGAATTTGAAAACATATTGAAAACTAACAAGCCAACAAAATAGGGGATGAAGGTAGCACTCTTTCGGTAGGAAGGTCACATCAATCAAAGTCAGGAAAAGCTTCAAAATAAGAGACAAAAACGGATGGGCCCACAACCAAGGCCATTAAAAGACGAAATACAAGAAGGAAAACCCGAGTCAAAAAACATACATCGACTGACTAGGAGACTTGTAAGGGTAACACTCCGAACAAGCCATCTACATCCACAACAAACGCATATGCAAATATAAGACGAGGAAGCAACATCTACCATATAAGGTTAAAATAAAATATCGTACTAGCAGCTGGGATATAGTATAATGACCACCACCACGCCACAATTGAAATATACTTGATAGTGACATTACATGGTGCCCTCGGGGACCACTAATGATATAGTACGGTTAGGTTGATGCGACGTATCCTTTATAAATTGATTGTCTTGTTGTATCAATGTGATATGTTATAATATAATCAGATTTAACAATTTTAACTGTGTGTTCTTATATTTACTCAATATCTCTCATTAATCCCACAATATATTCCACCCTAGAAGTCAACCATAGCCTTATTGTTATCGGCTTAGGATTTTCGTTAACACTCACAAAAAATTCGCTTTAATATTATTTTTAAACAAGAACAAACATTTATTGAGACGGTGAATTGCATACCTATGTAGTTTAAGAATTAGTATTCATCAAATTCTAAACTATGGAGATGGAGGTTCCCATTAAAATGCAAAATAATGGAAATTTCTAATTTAAGATACGGAAATTCAATCATGAAAGCTCTAAATATTTGTATATATTTCCAATTAAATCATCCGGTAACACGATTATGGTATTTTTAGGTTTAATCAGAAAACAAGAAGCATACAAAATCACTTATTAAAAATTAGAAAAATTATTTTTGTCCTTTTGAATTAGTTAAATTACGAAATGGGTCCTTTTTGTAAATAATTTCAACATTTATCCTTTATTTTCATGTTTTACACTACATGATGTTAACTTTTTTAGTTAAGTGGAAACATGTGCATTGCAAATGAGGACTTTTTGGTCATTATCTCTTAAAGGATTAATTTGTAATTAATTTATATATTTATTCCTCCTACTCGTTTACCCCTTTAAAATAAAACAATTAAATATTATATATTGTAGAAACTTTATTGAAAATAGTTAAAATTTGAAAAATGTGACTAATTACACGACCAACATAAACACGCAACCATCGATGACCATCGGAAAACAAACCATCACCGACCACCATTATGTTTTCCTAGTCAACAAAACCTTCCAAACCCGTTCTTAGCACACGACCTCCTAATTCGTTATTATTCACAAATCCGCCAATTATGTACCACCATTGATTCCACGTTGACCATTTCGGCTATTGATGGTCGGGTATAAATCATGTATATATGTGTTATTCATGAATTTTAACAGTTTAGATATGGTGAACACGATTACTTTGATTTCATTTATGATTGCGGGTGTTTGATGTTTAAAAGAGCTAATCCAGAGACATTAGGAAGATGATTAAACAAGATCGGAGATACAGGAAGCATAAGAAAGTGAATCAGATGCTAAAACTGAACAAGATGAGTTGAAAAAAAGCGACCAAAAAGTAAAACGAGCGTATCCTGGGATAGAAAATGAGTTACGGGACCCATATACATAAGTATTAGGTTTCTCAGCGAGAGAAATCTAATAATGAGGCTATATTTGGTCTAGTAACGCAACAACATGAGTCTATGCCATCGTGACATGCGATGGACATACAAAACATGAAAAAATGGGTTTAAATATATATCTTTATATTACAAACCCTAAACCATAATCACGACTTCCAGCCGTTGTTAGGCGTTTTTGAGTGAATTCCAGGGCTACCAATGATCTCTTGGTCCATCCTAATGGTTTTCCTCGTCATAATTGAAGACCTATCGATGACGATGCTCAACTAGTCTTCTCGTGTCATACCCGGGATGTAGAGTATTGTATCTTTATAGTTTTTCTCAAGTTTTTAAAAACAACTAATTGTAATTGTTTATTATCGATTTATGAGCATTGATGCTTGGTATTATTGTGCATTCAGTCGGTTTAGGTATATTTCGATCAGAACAATTAGTTTGTCAGTTGTTGTGATACGTGTTCATAGCAATGTATTGATTAGTTTCTTTGTGATAAAGCATACAATTTTCCTTAGTTAAGTCACACGGGCAGGGACCGTTTGTTAACTAGTATCGTGTGTTAGTGATTGCTGATGCCTAAGATTTAACTAGTTAACCACCCTGATTCAATTATGAATAATCAATTTGTTAATTGACATGAGATTGTTGTTATGCTTGAACCACCAGGTGTGATTTGATTTTGTTAATTGTTTGAATTTTGATTAATTGCTTGATTACTACTAAAACCAAATCATTGCTAGCGTGATCAACACATGTTTTTGCTACTTCATAATGTTAGGAATTAATTACACATTGCATTGACCACATACTCCTCGTAGTTCGACACCCTACTTGCCCTAACTAGTTTAAGATGATTAGAACACTTGTTCAATATTCTTTTAACTAGATAGCGACAGTTTAGCATCAACTACCTGAAAATCTGACTCAACTGTTGACCCATATTTAACTCCACCCCCCTCCCCTAAAACTTCATATCTGACCAAAAATGGTAGTGGTTTCTCTAAAAATAAAACTAATGAGTGTTGGGTTGTATATTCTAAATAGATTCACACCTTGACCCTAGCCACCACCTGAATCATACCCAAATCCAAATCTAGATGGCCGGTGATGGTGATTGTTGGCTATGATGGCCAGGGAAGAAATCGAGGATGAGAAGAACGGTGACAGGTCGAGTAAAAAAGATAAGGGGTATTTTGGTTGTTTTCAAAATTGGCGATGATGGTGCTTGAAATTTGTAATGGGTGAACATTTGGCATTGAGGAGATACGGTGGTGATGATAAAATGTTGGTTAAGTGTTGGAGACGAAGGTACTGCATGTGTGTTAAAAATCGAAAACCGAATTGTCACCGTAACTGGAAAAAAAACAAATATGAATTCATAATTTGTTATAAATATATTAATAGTACGGTTATCAATACCTAATATAGATTATCTTTCTCCTCAAGTTTTCTTATCCTATATATACATCTCATTGTACCTCCTTGTAATACACACATAATTAATGAAATCTCCATATTTCTCCCTACATCTCTTTCTCACATGTTTGGCTATTAGGCTTGTTTCACAACACGTTATCAGCACGAATTGCTTTTGGAGTTGGATCGCATCATTGTATTAGCCGGCTCTGCTCGATAGATTTGATATTGGTGGCTCTTAGTCTTTAAACCCTGCAAAATTCCTCAATGATACTTCGGCTTTCCCTGCTTCATCTGGAAATTTGTTTTTTTTTTTTTTTGTATCCACTGCTTTCATAATTATGTCGGCTCTACTCAATAGAATTGCTTTTTTAGTTGCTACTTTATATGACAACTAATTGAGGGATGGAATTTGGGTTAGTATATATTTTGTGAGACAAAGAATTTTTTTTTTTCACTTGCTATCTTGATGTTGAGTTGTTGACTTTTTAGATGCTTACGGTTCCCCGTTGTTAAAGTATAATGATGACTATTGTGAGAATTTTCCAGTTTGTTGTTATCTTTTGTGGGATTTGAAACCTTAGTATATTGAATTTTAGAAAGAATCAGGTTCAAATTTAAAAAGAACTCAATTACATATAGTAACTTTTATTTACATTGTTTGCAAAAGCTTTGTGCATTAAATAATTTGGTTTGTGGCTTGAAGATTTGGTGGAATATTGTATGAGAAAGTAGAAACTAAATTTGCTGTGAATGTTGATATTTTATTTTGTTCCTTGAACTACCGAACATCAACATGTTTATGTCATTGCTTATTATGCACAACAATATATTTTTATTGTATGCTTGAAGGTCGGTCCTTCAAGAATGATTTTTTTATTATTTTGAGTATGATATTCCAATATATATATATATATATATATATATATATATATATATATATATATATATATATATATATATATATATATATATATGTCATGAGATGTTTATAATTCTTAATACAATTTTTATTGTATTCATTTTTTTATTGTGTGAATTATGAAGCTTGTATGAAAAAAATGAATGATACGTGTATAAATCGGTCTATTATAGGTCTTGCGCTAATAAATACAAGATTTGTTTTTGAAATTTCTAAACTTTTCACAAAATATTTTGGCATATTGCCTTGGTGAATCGGCAATTAAATTGGGAGGTAGGAGATACATATACAATTATAATAATAATTTCAATAATAATAGAAAGTAAATCTGTTCGAATGGTAATAATTCCAATAATAATAGAAAGTAGATCTGTTTGAATGGTATGAGTTTGAGATATTTTTAGAGATTGTATATAGAATCAAGTTAACATATAAGTTAACATATGTTTTTTTTATCCTTTTAAGAATTTCATGTTGTTATTAACATTATTATGCTTAAAAGAAAAACAAAATATCTCACTGTATACTATCACTTAACTTAATTAATTGAATTAATGAGTTTTTATTGATGCTATCATATACATGTTTATACGTGGAATATATACTTTTAATTAAAATTTTGATCTATACTCTTTCGTGTTACTTATTAATCTTTACCATTGTTTTATTTTGAGATAGCTTTTGAACTCACTATACAAGTTTCAACAATCTTTGTTTGAAAAATAATTACACTAGATATATTTGTTGATGTTTGAAAGTATGACAAATATATGTAAGACATGTGTGTGGTATGCTATACCATGATATGTTAATACACTGATTATATAAATATTTGCTTGGAAGTGATAAAAAGTTGTTATTTAATATATATTTTATTACAACTTGTTTTATATGACGACATGTTATAATTCATGGATATCTTGCATTCTATATAGTATTGTTTATTTATATAGATAGTATTTTAATAGAAAGCTAAAACCAAAGTTACAGTTAGTTAAAACTCTCCAGAAAAAAAATATATATGCTTTGATGTGAAACTCGGAGTGTCATAATCCCTAATCTCATTATTTATTAAAGGTCGTAATATTTATGACCATTAAATCTTACACTTGAAGTGTCATGTAATAATTGGTTTATTGATATTAATTATATGAAGAGAAGATTAGTTATGATGAAAACCGGATAAGACAATTTCTTTTATTTGTCAAACCTCAAATATGTTCCTGAAGTAGCATATTATTAAAACATATGAAAGGTTTGATGTGATTTGATTATGTATCCGTACTCGATAAAATTATGAATAAACCATGAAAATGATTTTGTTTACTTTTATATCATTCCATGAAGTGAATGTGATCGTGTATGGATCATTGTGATCATGGGCATTGAAGAAAATTGTAATGATAATTATATTAATAATGAGATCGGTCGTTAGTTATAATTATGGCCTTGCTAATAATGAGAAAGACCATCACATGTGGCAAAGTGATTGATCATATATGAGATAAAAATGTAGAAGTACAAAAGTGAAATAACATGATCACTTTAAACGATAATACAATGTTATCTCATATTTATAGTCTTGCATTAGAGAGGCATAATACATATGCGATCATAAACCTGAAGTTTATGGATCATGATTATCTAAGGGCATGACCAGTTAGACCACACCGAGTCAATGATGTGAAATTTAATGAAGAACAAAATGATTCTCCCTAATAATAATTGTAATATTGCTTTTAAGGGAAATTATTTATTTACCAACTGAAGGAGGGTGTGAAACCCTAGATGTTATGGAATTGAGAAAATGATACATATATCCTAATATAATACCATTTAGTGTTTTGAAAATCGATGCATCGTCTAAATAGTTATCAAGTTCGCAACTTCAAGTTTACGTGATTTATGGCTTAGCTAATAAGATAGCAAGCACATTTTCCAGATTGACATATTTATTTTTGGTTATAATAATGAATTCAATTCCAAAGTTATTAATAATTATTGAAATAATTGTTGAACATCATATAGATTATGTTCACATATAAATTGCTTTTGTTAAGACAATTATTGAACGTCTAGAATTAATTTCAAAGCAAGTGATCATAAGAGCAACAATTCAGGTTTTTATTTAAGTACATATGATTTTACATATCTTAAATACTAATTCACATCAAGCCAACAAGTCATGATACTTCCTCCCCATTGTAATTGGTTTTTGGTCAGTGACCAAGTATTTCTCATCTAATATTCCGTGTGTGTTATATACTGAAAATAATCCACCACAAGACACAAAGATGAGGTCACAAAAGAAGTTGGGAATTTATGTCGGTATTAAATATTATTTATGATTATACTTAGAGCCACTAAAGAGATATTTGTTTGTGGCTCATCAGTTTCACTTTAGTGAATCAATATTCCCAATATTAGGGGGAGATATAAAGCAGTTGGAAAACGGATTTAGTTGAAACGAATTATCATTTATCCTCAAACTAAATTATATGAACTAAAAGTTTAAAGGATAATTCATGTATAAAGATTAATGAATCAATTACTAGACGATTCACTGATTCAAAGAGAGTGTCTATCTAAGACACATATACCAACTGCTAATGCTCCAATTAAAGTTGTCTAAGAAGGACAAAAGCATATTGATAATGTGTCTAATACATGCGTGTAACATGGTAGACCAATTGATTCCGGAGGTAAAATTTCCTCGCAAATTGGAGCAATTAAAGGTCTCTTAAAAGACATTAGACATGATGGTTCTTGAAAAACCTCAGGTACACGTAAACAAAGAGCTCTTAGTAAATTATATTGTATCATGACTATAACGATATATGGAATCGAAATAAAGTCGACGTCGTTATACTTTTATATATATAATTAGCGCTTGAAATGATGAAAAGGATCAAGATTCTAAATCTGCCTATGAAAAATGATTGGCCAAAGTGAAAAGACGAAAATAGGGCAGATTTGAATTCTCTAAAAAACAGAAAGTTTGTTGGACCAGCAGTCCGTACAACTAAAGTTGTAAAATGTGTTAAATACAAACGGGTCTTGTATATGAGTTATGAAAATTCATCAAGTGATATAAGGCAAAACTGATAGCACAAGGATTTTACAAAGACCCATGATTAAATATGAGGAGATACATTCTCCAATGGTGGAAGCAATGATTTTCCGATAACTAAACAGTCTGGTAATATAAAGAGAGAATTGATATGCGTCCAATAAATATTGTTATTCTGTTGATACTGAGAGTTTACAAGAAAGTCTATGAAGGATTTGAATTATCAAATTATGTAAAGTAAGTTCTCGAGAACATAATACTTGTTGTGTATAGAGTCATATTTGAATAAGCTACAATTATTAATTTGTTGAATATAAATGGAACTCCTAAAGAGTTTCCTAAGGTAGTTGAATACTTGAAAGGTTTATTGATACATCTTAATGATGATATTCTTATGCATTAATAAGCATACATAGAAGTGAACGTACATGATGAGTACAATATCTCAATAAACAAAGAAATTGTACAATATGGATTTTTGATATGTGATAAAAAAAATGATGTGTTAATGAGTAAGTTTATGAAACAAAAATCCCTAAAAGTGAATGCGTATGCATATTTTGTCAAGTTGAAAAGAAGTCCATGATGGATTGGTAAATGCATGGATTTATGCTTTTTAAGGGTGGATTAATTATTCGGATTGAACTTGATACAAATCTTTAAATACTATTAAATGAATACAATGTGGACACATGGCCTTCAACTAAGTTGTCCACATGTGCAATCCAGTCAGCAAGTTACCATTCTCAGAATGTCTAATATTGCGCCACGTGTGGTGGTGTCCAAAGTCACAAAAAATCAAAACCCGGTTTTTTTTCACAAAAACTATTGATCTCCACCACCGAGTCTCTCTCTAATCTCCCAATGATTATA
This sequence comes from Bidens hawaiensis, assembly GCF_021521415.1. Classification (NCBI taxonomy): domain Eukaryota; kingdom Viridiplantae; phylum Streptophyta; class Magnoliopsida; order Asterales; family Asteraceae; genus Bidens; species Bidens hawaiensis. Next base: position 10,046 of record NW_027504349.1, read on the forward strand.
CCAACCCTAATTCCGGCGGAGAGATCTACAATCAATTCTACCACTGATTTTCGATGTAACTTTCCGATGAATATACGAATCCTACATCCGTCGTTCAGATCCACCATCGAACCTCTACATTGTTTATCAATAATACGAGCCCTATTTGTGCCGTTTGGATTCGAACCGATTGGAGACATCAAAATAGTGGGATTTGATTATCCGATGATTATATTGAAGGTAACTATCACTCCAATTTTGCAAATACAGTTATTTTATTTAAAAAATTCTCAATCTTTCCGGCAAATCTGTCATATGCCTATTTTATGTTTACTGATGTTTACTGATTCTTCCGGTTAATTAATATTTTTTTTGTTTTCTGATGTGGACTGATTCTTCCGGCAAAAGTTTCCTTCAATACTTTATATCCGACCGATTTGTTGATATATTTCTGTATAATAATTTATAATTTTTTTCTTTATCTCAGTAATAAAATTTTCCGGCTAACCTGTTCCTGTAGTTTTGTTTTTCAAATATTTATATTCAAAATTCCGGCTAATTTCCGTTCAATTTATTTCCCCGATGGTTTTTGTATTGTTATGGAAATATTATTTTAAGTAATTTTTATCCGACCAATTTTATGATCTATTTGTGTTAAATTTATAATTGTTTTCTTTGTCCAATCTTAATTATGATTTCCGGCTAATTTCCGTCTAATTTATTTTCCGGCCAATTTATTTTTAGTTTTATCAAAAAACAGAAACTTTTAATTTTGTTAAGATTATAAGTTTCTAAATCATAATTGTGATTTTGTAAAACAAACAAATAATTTTAAATTTGGCGATAATAACAATAATTAAGTAATTAAGTAAAGAATTAATGATTTCAGTAACTGATTTCATTTATCAATATATAACAATAAAATAAAATAATTCTAACCTTAAATATTGAAATCAAATATTTTTGTATAATAATACATTCTAAATTCAAATTTTCAATATACTCGATTTGTTATTTTTGGAAAAAATAAATTCAATAAACAGGTGTAATTATATTAATAATGGTTTTCAGTTACCTTTAATATTGAAAAGATTTTTATTATATACTAATTCATTATAGATATAATTTCATAAAATTTTCAAGCAGTTATTTTTGGAATAATGAATTATAGTTAACCGATTAAATTATATTCAAACTATATTTAGAAAGTTTCTAAACATAATACGTTTACCAAAATTTTTATTTTCTACATCCTACTATATAACATATGTCTAATCACATAAGCCTTTATCATACTTTTCTGAATTATTAAATTCTGCAACAATGTAAGCTTCTCCCGTTTTAATATTTGTTTTTATGTTTCAATTATTTTTGTCTAATCTGTTAAATTTTAATTTTATTCATAGGACAATGGAATCTCAAAAGTTTACCATGCTTAATGAGATTGATGTTCTAAAAACATCACCATCAACTCTTAAGGTTAGAGTTATAAGACTTTGGAGCATAAAAGACAATAAAAATGTGAATGAGGATTTTCTGATCGAAATGGTGCTCATGGATGAAAATGTACGTATGTTTACGAATCTGTATATATGTTACAGATTCTACTTTTTTTATTTCATTATTGATTCACTTGAAATTTAAATTCTCATATATATTTTTGGCTTTAATGACAGGAGAATCGTATCCAAGCAACAGTTTACAAACAGGATATCTTTATATTCAAAAGATTCATCAAGGAAATCTCAACTCTGACTATAGTTAATCCGAGCGTTGGTCTAAACAGATCTAATTACAGTGTCATTGACTGTTCCAACAAATTGGTGTTGGGACCAAACACACATGTGAATCCATGTCAGGAGTTTGATGGTCGGCTGTTTGGTTTTAAGATGATTTATTTTGCATCACTAATCAATAAAGATGTTTCTTTGAAATCCACAGTTGGTATATAAAAGTTTTCATTCAAATAAACTGATTTATATATTTAGCGTTAGATGTCCATTAAATCTGCTAATTAATTATTTATTTATTTTTGTTTGTTTTAGATATTATTGGTCACGTAATTCATGTGTTCAAGAGCAATGCTTCAAACGTCAAGGAAAAAAACAAGCTTACAATGGAGATATGTGATTTAAGGTATTACTATTACTGTTTGTAACATAACATTTGCTGACATGTTTTTGTAATAAAAGATTTATACTTATTACTGTTTGTAACACTTCTCTTATTTCAGTGGAAATTGTGTGTATCTAACACTATGGGATCATTATGCGTCTGAGCTCTCCAAATATGTAATTGAACATTTTGATGAAGGCCAGGCCATTATTGTTCTGCATTTTGGTAGGGTTAAGTAATACACCGGTTCTGATGGTAAAGGTAAGTATTTTAACTGTTTTTAATTTTCTTGAGTTTTAAATGTCACTAACTTAAACTAATGTGTCGTTGTATATTTTTCATTTTTGTTAGAGAAAGTGTATGTGTCCAATTCTTTTGGATCTAATGTTAGCCGTTTCTTTATAAACGACTTTTTATTTGAAATAGAATAATACAAAAACAGGTATATTATTAAACCAATAATTATATTTTTATTTAAGTATTTAGTTTTTTAAATTTCATATAATGTTAGTTATTCCTAAGTTGATTCAATTTTAAATTTTGTAGTTTGTTGGATTTGCTAAATGGCAATGATGTTTCTGTTCGTAAACCGATTCCGGTGAAGATACTGTCTTCTGTTGATGATGAGTTTTTGAGAGCAACAGATTTTTTTAACATCGGAGATATTTGTACCATTATATTTGTAAGTTAATTATTACACTTTTAATGTTATCATAAATATCTTTCAATCCTAATTGAATATTTAATAACTAACATTATACTTTAGTCCAGCCTAAAAGTATCATTATCCTTGGTACAATTAAGGCCATCTGCCCAAACACGGAATGGTATTACATTGGTTGTAATACTTGTAGCCGTAAGCTCATGGAAAATAATGGTGAAGGTGGAAAGGAGTATGAATGCAAAATAGTTAGATGCAATGTTTTAGGTGTTATCCTTACACCTAGGTATTTATTAAATTCAAATTCAAATGTGTAATTGTGCATTGTAAAAGTATATGTTTTTCTTGTTATTTACCTATTTATAAACTCTTTTAGGTTCAAGATCAAGATAAGGGTGCAAGATTCAATTGGAGTTCTGTTGTCGTTGACTCTGTTTGAAAGAGATGCTAAAATGTTGACTAACAAAACAGCAAAAGAATTGATTGATTCTCAAAAAGAGGTTTGTTTTCAATTAAAATACTTTGTTATTTATAAATTGGCATCCATATAATAGATTGTAAGTTTAACAACGACTAATATTATAATTTAAAGATTTGTTTCTTTGTCATATAATTTTATTACAAAATAAGGTTGACAATGGTGGATTTCCTGCTGACTTGGATTGTCTCTTAGAAAAGATATTTGCTTTTAAGGTCGATGTGGCAGATTTCAACTTCAGAAACAATGTCGAAGACTATGGTATAAACAAGCTTACTGATGACACTAATATTATCACAGAATTACAGAAAAGGCATAATGCTCTTTTGGTAATAATATATTCTTAACTATTTTATTATTAAATTAAATTTTATAACTATTTCAACTAACATATGTTGATTTTCCTATTTTGTCTCATCAGCAATCAGATTCTACTCCTGTAACATTGGGAGCATCTATTTCTAAATTCCATTTCTTTAATATAAAAGTTCAAACTTATAAATATAGTTAACAAAAAGATGTGTAACATGATTGTTTATTGCCTCTTACTTTTTTAATAACAGCTTTCTGATATTGGAGATAATCAAACTCCAAGTTCAAATGTTGATGCTCAGGATTTGGCAACTGATACAAAAGGAATGTCAACGTCTTCTGACGATAAGCTTAAGAGAAAACTGGTTGAAGTTTTTGAAGTTGACGATGATGATAGCATGTCGGCCACTAAGTTGATGTCTAAGAATATCGAAGAGATGGGAACCACCAGTCAATCATGCGAAGGTGCAGCATTTTTAACTCCTAAAGTTGAGAAGGAATCTAAGTGAACAATTTCATTTATGTTGGTTTACAGTTATGTTAAACCTTTTTGAGACATTTGGATATTCTATGTTTGGTTTTTCTCTTTTGTTTATTTAAACGATTATGCTTGAATGTTGGTTGAGATGAACAATTTATTCTTCTTTGTTTTTTTTGTTTGTATTTATGTTTTTATTTATTTTTGTTAACTTAATGTTTAGTTGATTTTTATCTATACTATCATATGCTTCCTATGCATTATATAAATTATCAATTGACCAAATTAAAAACTAAATACAAAAATAGGTTTAATGTTCATAAATAAATATTCTAAAATCATTGTGTTAAATTGTACTATATATGATATCTCTATTTATGTATAAACTTATTTTAAGCCAAAATATTGTTATTTTGGAATTGTTGTTAATGTAATCCGTTTAATTGTTTGGTCTATATATAATCTAATAATTTGTAATATGACATGCAAGTAAATAAATTAGTTTTTGCTTTTAAACTTTTTTTTTCTAACACGTTTATAATATAACAATAAATTAGTTTTTGATTTTCAACTTTTGTTTAATTTTGTATACAACGGTTTCGTTTTAATTTTTGTATTACAAATATGTAGAATATTTTTAAAAGATTTTGTATTATAATTTACTAAATTTAACACATAAATAAAAATGTTATTTATTAATTATTTGTAACATAAATTTATCACTATCTTTATAAAATACTGATTTTAAATTTTAATTTGGTAACAAATCAGTAAAAGAAATTACTAACTAACTTCTATAACTTTGTTAAAGATATAGGCTAATTTTATAAAGTTTTAACATGATTCAATATAAAAAGCCCATTCCATTAGGCCCATACCCATATTTTCTGTATTAATTTTTTAAAAATATATGACTCTTCGTTTATTAAGCTTAATTATCATCTAAAATTCTATTACCTCGCTTATTCTCGAAATTCCGGCCACTGGAACATAAGATCGACTAAAATTTTAAAAAAGCTTCTTCCTCTTTGATATACATATCAATCGATGGATAATGTAAGTACTATTATGTGAGATACTTTAATTTTCTTAATATTCTTATTTAATATTGTTCTAATCTTTTTAGCCCTAATTTATATTAACCGAAGATTATTTTTAGTGATAATCTTTAATGTTGTTGTTTAGGGTTTAGTTATAACATCAAGGTTTTCTATTTAGTTCGTCTTCAACTAAATTATAAATTGCTTATACTCTTTGTGCATGCGTGAGGGTGTTAACTGTAATATTTTTATTTTCAAATAGCGATCCTTTTGTTATCAGTTTGTTGATAACAACTTACTGGTTTTTTATTCTAAGTTTATTATTGTTATGTGTCATTGGATTTATTTTGTTAAGATTTGGGTATAAGCATGTTTTAATACAACTAATTACTATATTAACACAATCATGTAATTATCAATGACAGTATATGTATATAAAATTTTTAAAATAATAACATATCAGTTAGTGTATTTCAAATTTTTTATTAACTAACATTAAATTTTTACTAAATAGAATGTTATTCTTGCGGTTTGCATTTTCTATCACAATTTCAACGGAGAGACGGTATGTATGATAAAGTCTTTATTTATTTTTCAAGTCTTCCATTATACTTTACCTACAACATAAAATTCATTTCAGACACTTCCAGCTGTGTTTTGTCAAGAAATTTTTTAACTAGGTGCTAATATGCACCCGGTTGTTTTGTATCACAAAGACAAAGATTGGTTTGTTCAAGTTGAATTCATAAACGGACGTTATGTTTTTCAAAATGGTTGGGCTGAATTTGTTGAAGACAATAGGTTGATGTTTGGAGATGTCTTGGTTTTCTCTCCAGTTAATGAAAACGAATGGAGATTCGTTTACGTTAGAGATCATCCGGTTCATGACGACATGGTTGTTGATGTTGTTGTTCGTTACCCTACTCTTAAATATCTTGTAAGTAACGGTTTAAATTTTTTTATTAATTAATAAATAATCCTTTTTGTCATTTATAAAAGTATTAATTTTTCTTATACTATTTATGATCTTATTTTTTTGATTTGTTTGTAGCCATTGAGAGATGATTAGGTTATAAGCTACTTTAGTTTACAGCCAGGACAGTATGATGAAATCATTGCTGAGTCTGTTGATGGATTTAAATGGAATCTGTACATTCAGTGCGTCAAGCTGACTACTCCGAGATTTGGTTTTACTGGTATGTGGGAAGAGATGTCTAAGCATTGTAAGCTTGTCGTCAATGATTATTTGGTGTTTCAATGTCTTCAAGGTACGTGGACGTGCAGAATGTATGTTTTTGATAGCCGTGTTATCGAACGTGTAAAATTTAATGATGATTTGGTTTACACCGGTCCAAATCTCTATCCCGAACTCAGTAATGTTCCAATTGTTATTGAGATTGAAAGTGATGACCAATCTGACCAAGATAATATGCTTGAAGGTATTTTTATCAATTTTGTATATCTTCTATATTTTTTACACTTTATATTATTAATTACTTTATAAGTTATATGATGTGTATTTGTAGCACTTGATGTTGGTATGGAAGATGTTGATAAGCCGGTTTTGGAATTATTGTTCCTCATGTTCAAGAAGACAACATTTTGGAAGTGATTGTACGAGATAGGCTGGTAAGTAAACTCATTTTATACAAGTCTTTTAATTTCATATATTTGATGTGCAAACAAATAACTTTATAATTCTAATTTTATTTATACCGTTTGCCGGTTGAGTTTACACGGAACAATAACTTGGATGTGGAAACAAATTTAGTTTTAATCAATCCAAATGGTGTTGATGTCTCCACTGAGGTTGCTATTGAACTGAATGGCTATAATGAGAGGTATAGGGTTAGACATTGGACAAATTTTGTTCGGTCGAATGGGCTTCAGATTGGAACATTGGCTATTTTCGAGTACAACGAGGCTACTCATTCGTTGATACTCACTGATGTTCTTGGTTGATGTTGAAGTTTATCATGGACTGTTTTTTTTTTTTTTTTTTGATGCATTAGGGTTTAAACAATATAATTATGCTAACAGGTTCTATATATATTCTGTTAGCTTTGGTTATGTAAATTATTCTAATTATTTTGTTAGCTTAAGTATGTATGCTTTGTACTACTAATTATGACTTTATGTTATGGTTTTTTTGTTATAAGTTTAAGAACATTGTCATTAGTTGTATTGTATTTATCTTTTATAAATATATATATATTTATATATAAGAATTATTACTTATAATATTTATCGCCATCCGTTCATTAAGAAACAAATATATATTACCTAAACTTGAATGCAATATACTATTTATTCTATACAGTAATTCCTATATAATTATCATAAATTAATTTTTTTAAAAACCTTATATATTATTTTATACAAATATTTATATGTTAATTGTTTTTAAAAAGTCATAATTGAATTAAGAATAATATTGAGAAAGATTATCATATATTAATTGCATAAATCTATTCTATTTTAGTCATCATATTTGTAAATTATTATCACCATATTTTCTCTAAAAATAAACCAATCCA
>NW_027504350.1:0-15493 GCF_021521415.1 Bidens hawaiensis
CCACATCACAACACGTAGGATTTTAGGGTTTTCGTTTATATATATTATAGATATAAGATATATTATAAACCTAAAGTAGCTACAACAAAGGAAGAAAGGTTGTAGCCGTGAGAAACCATAAAAACCAACTTTTTGGTTTTCACGGCAAAAAGAAAACCAGCCCGTACTGCCGCAAGTCCACCTACCGCCGTCGTCACCAACCGCTGTCGTTACAGGCCATCGGTTGCTGCCGCCGCCCCTGCTCCGCCGCTGCTGTTTCTGAACACCAACGCCGCTGGCGGGTTGCCTCGTTTCGTCACCTAGCTTTGCTCGTTAACTCTCGGTGTCTTGACCGGTTATTTATTTACCGAGATAAACTTAAATATTGTCGGCTTATACTTATATTTATTTGGTTGTTATTATTACTGTGCTCGTATGGTTTTGTAACCAGATCCTGTCGGATTTAGTTTCGATGCTGATTACTCGTTTACATTCCGCTGCGTATTTATCAATTAATAAGATTAATTATTATTTGTCATATTTATTGAACCGGGTTTAATAAATAAAATTTTGACTGATCACCATTGAAACCCAACAGTGGTATGAGAGCCTTAGTTACAGCGTACGAGTCGGTACCGGTCTTATAACCGGAATTAGAACACAAACTTTAACTGGTTTTAAAGTTTCTGGTCTAATTAATTTTAGGAAAACTTTATATTTTGGTCAAAATTTTATTTTGTTTTATTTGACCAAAAGTTTGCCCGAATTTTGGTTGTTTTTGGTTGTTTGTTATGTAATATGTAAATCTGGCCCGACCATGTTTGTGGTTGTTTGTGATGTTTTGGTTTTGGTTTTTCGTTTTGGTCATATGGATGGTTCAAATTTGTAATAGTTAGGATTTTTCCTTTATTATATTTATTTTTGTAATATTGAATTTCATTTATAAATATTGTAATAAACAAAGACTCGAAGGCAAATACCACCGAAACTAAACGGGAATCACGAAGTCAGTGGGAGTTGCTTAAGACGACGATTGGATGCACTCAAGTCCATCCTTGTGGTTGTTTGTGTGTTATGACCCCGTGACCCGTTCGGTCTTGCTAACAGGCTCTAGCAAGATCGAACAATTATTGGCCATATAGATTTACATATTTATTTATTGCTTTTGTGGTTGCTTATTTTTATAATTGTTATATAATAACCAACCTCACACCAATATATATATTTTAAAAGGAGTTTTAAAATATTAAAAACAATCATAATAAAACAAGTTCTAAAAGGGGTTTTACAAGTTGTCAAATTTTGTCTTTAAAACAAAGTTTGATTTAAAACAAATTATAACCAATCATGTTTTGCAAAATTAAACTAAATTTGATTTTCCAAAACTAAATAACTTAATAGGTAACTATTAACTTAAAGTCGGTTATTTATGTCGCGGCAAACTTAGTTTTAATAGGTTAAATAAAACTAAGTGTCCTGAGAGATGAAAGGGTTCATCAAGTTGTCCCGATTAATAAAGTAAACTGGAATTTTACTCTATTCGGTAATATTTAAAATTAATCCCAATTTTAAAATCAATAGTCTATGCCATCCTACTATAAGCGCACTTGAGGCATACTGCGAAACTTCAAGTGTTTGGAGCTACGACACCGCATTTGATTTCTAGCCTATCCCTTCAAGGTGAAAGGGTTTCGTTGACACATCCGACCCTTTCACAAGTGACTATACTAGGGCGACTATTAGTTTACTCTCCTGTTATGTGCTACTGCTGTCTGGAGACTAAGGTGGGCATAGATAAGGCTAAACGTATCTACTTAGACAAGTGTTGTCTTAATATGTCTCATAACCGAGAGTTGTGCTTTATTCACAATTGGCAATCGTTTTCTGTCTACCTAACCACTTACTAATATTGTGTGCTACAGCTGCCATTAGTAACTGGAAGCCAGATTCTCAAGTTCCTATTTTATTAATGTTATTGGGTCATTGATAATATGATTAAAACATCAAAAATACTAATTAAATTACTTTTGCTTATTTAACAGATGTCAACTGATAATAACTCCTCATTCACCCTCAAGGCTATTCTTGAGAAAGAAAAACTGAATGACACCAATTTTCTTGAATGGCACCTCAATTTGGGACTTGTTCTCAAAATGGTAAAGAAGCACTATGTTCTCGATGGACCTACTCCAACCGAGCCTGAAAACAATACTGCTGCTGCCAAAGAGGTTCTTGACAAGCATATAGACGACTCTGCTGAAGTCGCCTGTATTATGCTAGCCACCATGTCTTACGAGCTTGCTAAAGGCTTGGAAGATTTTGGTGCCTATGAGATGCTGGAGCAACTCAAAGGCATGTTCTAGAAACAAGCCTATCAAGAACGCTATGACACCATGAAGCAGCTTATCAGCTGCAGAATGGAAGAGGGATCATCTGTTAGTGCACATGTCGTCAAAATGAAATGGGTACATCGAACAGTTGAGGAAACTTGATTATCCCCTGTCAGATGAAATGGCAGCGGATTTCATCTTGAACTCTCTTCCCAGCTCGGACGACCAGTTCGTAATGAATTTCAACATGAATGGCTGGGTGAAGATAGTGCCGGAGCTCCATGGAATGCTCATAACGGCTGAGATGAATATTCCCACTAAGACTAATCAAGTTCTTATGGTTCGATCTGCTTGTGTCAAAAAGCCTAAACCCAAGAACCGGGGTAATAACGGTAAAGGCAAGAAAAGGGTTATTGTTGCTGCCAAGTCTGCCACTAACACTAACAAGGCTATTGCAAAGGTACCACCACCGCCTCCTGAGGAGCGCCAGTGCTACAGGTGCAACAAAATGGGACACTGGAAGCGTAACTGTCCCGACTATCTTGCTGAGCTGAAAAGGCAGAGGACCAATGGTGAAAGCTCCTCTAAAGGTATTTCCATTTACGTTATTGAACTTTTCACTATCTCTAGCAACAAATGGGTATTTGATACTGGATGTGGTTACCGCATCGTTAATGTCTTGCAGGAGCCTGAAAACTGGAAGAAGCCGAAACAAGGCAGTATGGAACTCATCGTTGGTGATGGGAAGAAAGTCCCGGTTCTTGCAACTGGCGCATATCGTTTTGCTTGTCCATCTGGCCTTGTAGTTACTTTGAATAACTGTTTGTCAGCTCCTGGTTTGACCAGAAACATTATTTCAGTTTCTTCACAATTTGAACAAGGATTTAAGTACGCTTTTAATGGTATTGCTATTTCCGCCAACTTTAATGATATCTTTTATTTTGAAACCAAACCTCGAAATGGTATTTATGAGATTGATGTTCAAATAAACAATAATGTATATAATCTTTCTAAACGTATCAGATATGGCATCAATGATACATTTCTATGGCATTGCCGACTTGGCCACATAAGCAAAGCACGAGTTAAGAGACTCCAATCCGAAGGGATTCTTGAATCCACAGGACTGGACTCTTTTGATGACTGCAAATCTTACTTAGCTGGTAAACTCGCCAAAGACTCCTTCACTCATAAGAATGAACGAGCAAAGGATCTGGTAGGACTAATGCATACTGATGTCTGCGGCCCTTTCAGAACCATGTCTATAAATCATGAAAGATACTTCATTTCTTTTATTAACGATTACAGTTGATATGCTTATGTGTATCTCATGTAACATAAGCATGAAACTTTTGAAAAGTTCAAAGAGTTTCAAGACGAAGTGGAAAACCAACTCGGGGAAACTATTAAAATGATTCGATCAGATCGAGGTGGAGAGTATCTCAGCTTAGAATTCATAAATCATCTAAAAGAGTGTGGAATCGTTTCACTCCACCCGGCACACCCCAACACAATGGCGTGAGCGAGAGGAGAAATCGAGCATCGCTAAACATGGTCCGATCGATGATGTGTAGAACTAACTTGCCTCACTCCTTTTGGAGTTTTTCCCTTATGACCGCCGCCCGCATTGTCAATCTGGCTCCAACTAAAAAGGTAAGCAAAACACCATATGAGATATGTCATGGGCGTAAACCCAATTTATCTTTACTTAGAGTATGGGGATGTGATGCTTACGTCAGCAGTGATTCTGATGACAAGCTCGATCCTCGCGGTGTAAAAGTTGTTTTCATCGGATACTATAAACAAAGCGGATATTATTTCTTCCATCCTGATACAAGTGTGATTTCTATCAAAAAGGAAGGGCCACTTCCCCGAAAAGGAAATTCTCGATCGAGGAACTGGAAATAATATTGTCGATGTTGAAGAAATTCAAGAACCACAAACAAACACTGAGGAAGTTGGAACGCCTGATCAAAAAGTTGTTGTTGCTGAAACATCAGACATGAACACAAGCGTTTGTAGAAGTAATAGGACTCGCGTACCGAATTCTAAAACCTATGGCATCTAGATGGTCCTCTTAGTAGCCGAGTCAAGCGAGGAACCTACTAATTACAAATCTGCTATCTTAGATCCGGAATCTAAGAAATGGCAAGATGCGATGAACGTTGAGATGCAATCTATGCATGACAATCAAGTCTGGAACTTGGTTGAGCTACCCCCCCCCCCCCCCCGAATGTCGGGCAGTAGGGAGCAAGAGGATTTTCAAAAAAAAACGACATGCATGGAAATGTACAGACTTATAAAGCACGGCTAGTCGCAAAAAGTTTTACTCAAACTCAGGGTATTAACTATGATGAAACCTTCTCGTCCGTTGCTATGACTAAGTCGATAAGGATATTACTTGTTGTAGCCGCGTACTATGACTACGAGGTATGGAAAATGGATGTCAAAACTGCTTTTCTTAATGGACACATTTCTGAGGATGTCTATATGGTTCAACCTGAAGTTTTTGTCGATCCTAAATATCCTAACATTTTGTGCAAACTAAATAAGTCCATTTATGAACTTAAACAGGCATCTCGTAGCTGAAATCTTCATTTTAATGAGAAAATCAAAGAGTTTGGTTTATCAAAAATGATGACGAACCTTGTGTTTACAGAAAGGCTAGTGGGAGCACTATATCATTCCTCATCATGCATGTGGATGATATACTGATCATTGGAAACAACATTCCTATGCTTAAGGAAGTTAAGCACTGGTTGGGATCTTGTTTCGCAATAAAAGATCATGGTGAAGCTGCTTATATTCTTGGAATCAAGATATATCGAGATAGGTCTAGCCTGCTTCTAGGGCTAAGTCAAAGTACATACCTAGACAACGTAATGACGTTTCTCGATGGATAACTCCAAGAAAGGAGCTGTCCCCATGGCTAAAGGAACTGTGTTGAACATGCAAGCAATTCCATATGCTTCAGCAATTGGTTCTATCATGAATGCTATGTTATGTACTAGACCTGACGTCTCGTATGCGTTGCGCATGACTAGTCATTTTCAGCAAAATCCTTGCATTGCCCATTGGACTGCCGTAACGAACATTCTTAGTTACCTGCAAAACACCACGGATATGTTCTTAGTGTTTGGAGGAGTGGAAGAAGAGCTCACTGTAAGGTGTTACACTGATGCTAGCTTCCTAAATGACTGAGATGTTTCTCGCTCACAATCTCTTGAAATGAAGAAATTCATAGCCCACCTCAATCTTGTTCCAAATTTGTCAGAAACCGATCGACGTAGTTTGTAATGACACATGAGCCATTGCTCAAGCCAAAGAGCTCAGATCTCATCACAGAGCCAAGCACATTATAAGTAAGTTTCACTATATACGGGAAATACTGGAACGAGGAGACATCATAATAAGCAAAGTAGACACAGATCAAAACCTAGCTGACCCGTTCACTAAACCGATGACTCAGGAGAAGCATGATCAACACATAGATGCTATCGGTCTTCGATTAGTTAGTAGTTTGTTTTGATTTAGTATTTGGATGTGTGAACATTTCAAACAATTATACTTTTAAGTTCTCTTTTGATTTAATGGTTAAATGCAAATGTTGAATAATATAACTGTGTTCGGTTTTAATACGTATAATCCGTGAATATTATATTTTAAATTATCCGTAGTCGGTCAGACTCGTGGGAACGACTTCGAATTAAGCCTATTCTGACTTTGGACTTAAGGAGTTGACTTCCAAACTCACAGACCTCATTATGAATGACGTTGGATGCAACTCGCATCAAATCATCTTCGTGGATCTTAGTCATAAGATGTTTTTGATACTGGTATACTCATTTAGTATCCTTAGACCTGAGATACATATTAGAACTTTCGTTTACTAAAGACTACTCTTTGATTAGCGTCAACGCTGTCGCGTAACTGCCAGCTATAAAGGCATTGGTTGGGAATAATCTAAAGTTCAGTGGGAGTTGTATGTAATCGAGATGTGATTCTATACTCTTACATGATCTGTAACAGTTAGACATCTTGGCGCCCTCGTTGATTCAAACTGGTAAAATGTGAGGTCTCACCCAAACTTACTGTGTGTTTGATTGGACCACTTTGATTCTATATCGAGAACTATAATTATTGAACGGTATATGAGATTGAATCTGATCCAATGTTGTAAAAGTAGGTTTCCAAGGCCGAGTACTCTCCGAGTACTTGCTACAAGGTATGACGTCGAGGAGTGTTTCTCCAATTCCGCCTAATTACTAAGAGTTTCTCCAATTCTGTCGAGGAGAGTTTCTCCAAAATCACATCTAATAGATCAACTTTGCCCGATTTTGATTTTAAGAATAAAATATAATTCATATTTCTATAATATTAAAAAAAACATATCACTTTTTTTAGTTAATGATTATCAAATTTTAGAATAATTTAGTATTTAAAAATGTATTTTTCTTATTTATATTGATATTCACTTATTTTATTATAAATATTAGTATACTTATGATATTTGACATTTATATAATGTTCAAAAATTCATTTTCTTTATATTTAATAATTTCGAGTACTCCGAGTGCACCCAACTCCCCAGTCGACCAAATAGGGTCCGCCTAGCGACTTTTGCAACCATGATCTGATCCATGTCTCATTGTTCAATTGGTGTCTTATATAGAAAGGATAAATGACGATGATTACCATAAATTCGTTATCTTACAATAGTGTATTCTAAGATAGTTTTGGTTAATAAATTTAAAATGTTATAACCTGTTGGGGGCAGCTATGTGTAGCTAGAGCACCGCTGGCTGTTAGTATTGAGTAACTTAACCGGAACCGTCCAAGTGGGAGACTTATGGAATTATGGACCGGTTCGGGTAAAGCAATACGGCCAACTGGGTTATGACCCGTAAGAGTTACACCTTGGGTAACGAGCATAAAATCCGCTTAAATTAGTTAGCCGGTATTGACGATACTTAATAGGATTATTATTTATACTATATATAAATAATAATTTTAAAGTTCATTTATTAGATAAATAAAATAGAACGGGCTTTTAAACGAGTTAGGCTTTGGAGCTAGTTTAGGGTTTATTAATGATAATAAAGATTATTATTAATATAATCAAGATTATCAATATATATTATAAACCTAAAGTAGCTACCAAAAAGGAAGAGAGGTAGTAGCCGTGAGAAACCATAAAAACCAACTTTTTGGTTTTCACGGCAAAAAGAAAACCAGCCCGTACTGCCGCAAGTCCGTCTACCGCCGCCGTCAGCAACCGCTGTCGTTACATGCCCTCGGTTGCTGCCGCCGCCCCTGCTCCACCGCTGCTGTTCTGAGCACCAACGCCGCTGGCGGGTTGCCTCGTTTCGTCACCTAGCGTTGCTCGTTAACTCTCGGTGTCTTGACCGGTTATTTATTAACAGAGGTAAATTTAAATATTGTCGGCTTATAATTATATTTATTTGGTTATTATTACTATGCTCGTATGGTTTTGTAACCGGATCCTGTCGAATTTAGTTTCGGTGCTGATTACTCGTTTACATTCCCTGCGTATTTATTAATTAATAAGATTAATTATTATTTATCATATTTATTGAACCGAATTTAATAAATAAAATTTTGACTAATCCATTGAAACCCAACAACTACGAACTTGAATAATGTTTTCTGTTTTCTATTAAATTCTATAATATGTAGTTAGTGACGACAATATTTAAGACGAATTAATTTCGTGACTTGTAGCGTGCAATTCTTGACTTTGATATGCATTGTATATATATAGTAGTTTTAGAGCCCGTGTTACATATTGGATAATTTAAATTATAAAATTATAAGTAAAACAAATAACTACATAGTGTATATGAAAAAATATATTACATCTATATTTGTATCTATATAATGTGTACATAAATTGATTTTATATATATCACAAAATGATTTTTTTAAATGAAGTTAATAAAAAAATGCTCGTGCAAAATCGTACCAGAGAATGCTTCTTTTCTATTGAAAAATTCATTCTCGGTATCATATATGTATAATTGAAAGAATTTTGATTATGAACCAATTTCGAAAATAAGAATTCTCAAACGATAGTAGTTCTAACCACTCAGCCTAAATACAAAAGAGGCGTTACCTTTATTGATATATTTATCAATTTACCACCAATCAAAGGAAAGTAGGATATTAAATTGTAGCAAGATGTTTTTCTGAGCTACACCGTAAAAAAGATTTTGATAAGTTTCAGAGGACTTCTCGACTTTGTCATAATGACAACATAAAAAATAACATGTTAACCCATTCAATTTTGTGAATATTTTGTTTCATTTGAGCATAGTTTTACATGACATGCTTCCCATACAACGTTCTGATCACCATTGAAGGAAAAATTAATGTTGACATAAATATTTCAAATTTGATAAAAGTTAGAAGCATTAATAGGCATGGGGTGGCATGTCGAAAGTGTTCACAATCTTTTCTTAAATTTTAATAGTTGAGGGGAAAATAGTAAATTTGTCAAATCCCGAACCTTTTGCTTATTTCAAAAAAGGCCCTTAAAAATAAACTTGAAACTCGAATCATGTTTAAAATTCTAACTTCAATACTTTTGACATTTTAAAGCCAACACTTTGAACCCATAACAAATTTGATGATAAATCTATTTTGTATTCTCAAACTTTTAAAAATACTCAAAATTTTCATTTTGACATGTAACAAATTTTGACCTAAATGTAGTTAACTTGTACCAAACAATCTATTTACTAACTTTTGACCCATAAAATCAAATTTAACTTCCACAAAAAACCCGAAACAATTTTCATTTGAGAAATATGATTTGTTATTGATTTTTGGAATTCACAAGTATTTTGAAATATATAGTAAAATAGTATGTTAATATTTATATCTATAAAAATATATAGATATTATATAAATATAGTGTAAAAGGAAAGTGAATAATTATTGATTTATTACATATATTATGGTATATTAGTTTTTAAGGGAAAAAAATTGTGAGAATTAACCAAAACATGACAAGTGTCCTCATTTATTTTACTTTATTAAAATAGGTAGATATTCTTTGAAAGGCAAGCTTGAAATAAAAACCACACTCGGAATTAAACCTAACCGGGGATAAAATAGAAATTATATGCTAAGTAACGGGTTTTTGAGCCACGCTATCAAATTCAAATAAAACTTACAATTACGAGATAGCAACCACAAATACGAAACCAAAACAATCGAATCAAATAGAGTTTCTTGTCTTTGTTGTCATCGAGTTGACCAACTCCATCACTCAAGGATCGATGTTAATAAAGAAATTCTTTACAAACATCTTTGGTGATTCTTGCTAATGAGATGCCGGCCAATTGAATGTTTTTGTTGGTGTTCACTTAATAATAATATTTTAGAGCTTACCCTGGTCTTTTTTCGGTGCAAGTATTTCTAATATCTATATTATAAATATTATGATAAGTCGATTCCAAAGTTAACAAGACCAATTAGACAAAGGAAAACAAGACACAAAGGGCCCAAAGTTCAAATGAACATAATTTAAGCTAGGAGTGGAGTTTTCATAATCAGTAGACGTAAAGGTTTCGACGAACCAAATAATCTAGCAAACACCATAGGCGGTTTGTTCCCCTTGTCAGACCCGAATTGCTACATTAATTTAGGACTCCAATTTTGTCAATCTTTCGTACTTCCCTTTGTTAGTATTAGATGCGTAAATCGTTTATAACAATAATTTATGCGTATATTTATGTATATTTATGGTTTTAATTTCAATAATTAATAGTCAAATTGTAATTTCACATCTTGTAATAGTTTTGGTAATCAGTTTTTAAACAAATTCCTCATGTGTACATATTTCTTTATTAATATTTAGTGTTTATGCTCTGCGTCATTTTGTTTAATTGCTATTTATTTTTCTGATTATATAATCAATTAATTATCTATATAGAATAAATGAAATCTTTGGCGTCATAGAAGTGAAATGGGTTCTGATTTTCATATATATACTAAATATTTGGGATTGCAAACAAAATATTAGTTCTGGCTGGATGGTTTATGTGGTGATGGTATATTTATCAGAAATTGGATTGTCTTTGCTATCTACTCGTCTTCGATTCCTGTATAAGATGGAATTTTTTATCCTTTTTGATTATTGCATCTATGTTGGTGGGCCCTGTAGACGTGTTGCAGATTATAATAACACATAATATACAGATATTAATATTTTCATCTAAATGTTTTATAAAAATTCATAAGTAGATTTAATTATGACTCATAATTTGATTAGGTATTGTTTATTAATCTTTTGTGAGGCCTTTGCGAACCTTAAAATAGACATCAAGTTCCAAGCTTGATGACAAGCCGAGGAACTGCCACTCTTGTGAGGATTTGGTTAATAAATTAAGAATCTTTAAATGAGCTGCCAAGTTCCAAGCTTGATGATAAGCCGAGCAATTACCATTCTTGTAAGGGCTTGGTTGGAGAAAAAAACGTAAATCCTAATATTGACATGGACCAAGTGAAGTATTAGTGGTTCGACATACGTTATGCCGGGCAAGTCGATAAAACTCGGACGATAGTAAAAGTCAAGTGTTGTCGGTCTCAAGTGTTGAAGCGGTACGTTGACGCGAATTCGGTCAATTTCAGTTTTGTGCCTTATAATACTAAAAAAAAATTACGAAAATTGAGATGGACCAAGGGGGGTGGTGTCGGTCGGTAAAACTCGAGTGCTGGAAACTGATCATTGTTGATTTCGGGTGTTGAGGCGGTGAGTCTACGCAAATTCTGTCGGTTCCCGTCACGTTCGTGAGGATACTATGACTAATCTTTTAGCGAAGATTTGTTACCTTATAAAAACACAAGAGTATTTTGTAAAGCTTACGAACATAAGTAAGGAAACACAAAGATAAGTA
Organism: Bidens hawaiensis; assembly: GCF_021521415.1. Taxonomy (NCBI): domain Eukaryota; kingdom Viridiplantae; phylum Streptophyta; class Magnoliopsida; order Asterales; family Asteraceae; genus Bidens; species Bidens hawaiensis. Next base: position 11,231 of record NW_027504350.1, read on the forward strand.
TGCAAAATTAAATCAAAACCATTGCCGAAATCATGGTAGAGAGAGAGAGAGAGCATGTGGTGAGCACATGGATTTTTACTGCTAACTAAAGAATTAAAGGATATCTTGGGGGGGGAGGGGGGAGGTTAAGATAAAACATAGGCATGGTGATGGGCTGGAGATGGTGAGTGGTGGTAGTGGTGAAGACTCGTGGAGATAGGAAATACTGAGTGAGAGAGAGAGAGAGAGAGAGAGAGAGAGAGAGAGAGAGCATAGATGGAGGCATGGAGCGCCGTATGTTCAACATTAGGGTTTCCATCCTTTTGTTTCATCTCTTATTCGTTGGCATATAAAAATAAAATTAAAAAAATATCAAATTTAATATATCGGATAGTTCGGAATTCCGAATTATACGGAAATTCTCAGAATTGCTATACGAATCTGAATTTTTAGAAATTTGGGATTCGGATATCCGAATTTTCAGATATTCGAAATTTCGGATAGTTTGGATACAAGTTATTGAATAATTCAAATACGGATTTGAATTTGGATTCGGATTCTTTTGAACGCCCCTAGTAGTGAGCAGAAAAGAGAAAGCGTTACTGATAATTTGTAAATCTGGAGAAACACTGTTCACACTCTTTAGTTATTTAATGTTATTTAAAAGTGTTTGTGAGTGGAGCAGATAGAAAATGTAATGATAAAAGTATAAAATGTATTATTTAATTGAAAATGAGAAAGAAAATATATTGTATTTTAGTGTAATTATAGAGATAGAGAAGTTGTTGGGATGCTCCTACGAGTTAATCACTTGGATGTCCCCATAGTTTGCGTGAATTGCACGTATTCAGTCACATCCCAACCTACGACGAAATATGCTGGGGCGCGACATAATTTGTGTCAATTTCTAATTTTTTCATTCAAATAATCGTACACAAGAGTTTCTTAGATCAAAATCATCCAAAACAATTACATTAAACAAAAGCAAATAAATTGTTCTCTATATAAAAAAAAACCTAAGGTCCAATTAACTCTTGTATCTTCAATCATTCCAAATAGCTACCTGCAATATGCGTAAAATAGATATATTCTGTCAACATAATGTTGAGCAAGTAATAACAATTTGAGATATATATGATAATAAAAATGGCAATTCCTTGCGATAATACGCATTACATCAACTAGCATAACATAAATAAAAGTGTCTTTCAATATGCTATTAGATTCGGACATATTTACTCAGACGACGTATGATCATACTATGAGAATGAGGATGAGATACCAACCAACCATAAAAAATGTAAACACATAGTCATTTAGCAATTAGCAACTAATCGAGAAATATCACAACTACGCAAATAGTGAAATTGTGTTTGAGTATATACTTATATAATAAATAAATAATAAAGTTGTGTACGCATAAATCCTCAAAAATATAAAATATTAAAAAAGGGATTGTAATTATTCATCTTGATTGGTGAATGAAAAGATCAGGTCTTTGGGTAAGCTTGGGTGAGTCCTAGCGAGTAACCCCTAAATCCAAGTAATTAAGACTTCTTTAGAATGTGTTGGATAAATAAAGGCCAAAGAAACATATAATACAACTAGAAGTTGAAAAAGAAGCAAGAAAAACGAAATTAGTCTTGAACTAGTGAGCATGATAGGCAAGCCTATTTTGGGCTCGGCACACTTGCAAATTGAGTAGCTCCGCTCAACTCGAAGCCAAGAACGAGTTAAGCTCTTTGAATAACTCTAATTAAATGACAAGGATTACCACACATTGTTTTCTTAAATGCTACATGACAACATAGCCTTTGATATTCTTTCAATTATAAATTGGTATTTTTATCAACGGGATTTCCAGTCTAGTGATATCATATGATGTTAAAAAACATGTATTTCCAATTTCTAATATTAAAAGTTTCATTTGTCATATTATTATAATATTTTTATAAAGTGTGAGACTGATGACAGGCAGCCCATTGCCACTACAAATTAATGATCCACTATTACCCAATCTGTTATCTGTCTGTATGCCATTAAACACCATCATCTAAAACCCACTACTAACAAGCAAATGCTAACTATTTTATCCCGGCTTAAAAAAAACGTAAATAGAAAATTTTAAATTTCATAAAGAATGGCATTTGGTACTAAAAACAATCTTAAAATAGAAAATTTTAGATTTCATCTAAACAAAACCTAAAAATAGGTTGATCATGAGTATCAATATGCAACAACAATCATACTCACTAAAATTTCATACATAATAAAACTATTGGAAAAGTATGAGAAAACTGAGATGTAGGCAAATAATACATTTATCCAAATAAATAGAGATGTTAACTCCAGTAAGACCTTCAACTTTAAAAAAGATTTGCAAACAAAGCACTAAAAAAACTGCATATTTAAAAAACTGTTAATAATTGAAGTTGTTGTTTAAGTGTAAAAATGGTAATAGATACATCATAAGCAGCATTCAAACAACATTGTTGGTAGACAATAAGAAGCGAATTCCACACAACATTGTTGGTAGACAATAAGAAGCGAATTCCACATAAGACGTACCTTCCCTTAAAGGTCCTTAACCCCAATTATATATCCCTTAAAGATTACGAACTCTTATCATTGTCCATGTCCTTAGAGAGATGTAACTTTAGCAACTCCTGCCTAATCAGCTCATTCTAAGTGAGTTTGATTCTGTCTTTGTTCCTCCTCCCCTACACAAGGAGGATTTCCATTACTTTAACTGGCTTCGCCTCCCGCCCCCTCTTTACATATCTAAAATATCTCAATCTCCCCTCTTGACTTAAAACACTTTGCTTCTAGGTGAAGTTTTCTCAAGAACACAAGAACAAGGCTACTTCTGTAACACCCGGCTTAAGTGGAAACGCCCAAGTGTGACGTACATATTGTTCAAACACACGTGACACTATTTTGTGGCCATAATAACATTAATTCATTAATAAGCCGAGTACACAAGTTCAAATAAGAATACAAATTGAAATCAAATCATAATAAAAACAAATGTCTCGTTTATTAAATAACCTAGGTACTCTAAGCGTCTTCTAGCCTTCATCCTCTAATCACGGTACCTGTAACATATGTATAAAATACGGTCAGCTATAAATATAGCTGGTGAGATTTCCACATTTTAAATACTACGTAAAATCCATACAATTCCATGAAAACTTGTGAAAAGCACATAAGGGTTCTTTACACTCGATGCAATGGACTTGAGTGTAAAGAACAAACGAAGGTCCATTCCAGTTGGGGCTACCAACATACTCGGATAATGAGGTCCCTTTTCCACTTGATACAAATGGACCTGAGTGCAAAGGGGGCGTATGATCATACTTAATGAGGCAACCACTTGAATTCCTCGTATATAACAAATTAACAAATAAGCATACAAGTCCATGATTGAATTGTAGTTTGTAAGTAATCGAAGTAATAATACTTGAATTTTATAATGGATGCGTATGCCACCCCAAAAACATTAAAACATTTAAAAAAGTGGTTGTGAAAACTCACGTTAATGAGGCAAAAGGGATATGAATAACTTGATAGCGTTTGAAAATGACCACAACCGAACACGTCACGTAAGCCGAAGCAAGCGATCCGTACTAACTAAATTGAGTAAAAACAAGACTTAATCGATAATCGTATGGGGTTGATTATTGCATATCTTGAAAGGTGTTATTTTATATTACTTTTATATTTTTGATTATTTTATTACCATTTAAGCTTTAACGAAAGATCGGTTATTAATACGATTTAAGCACTTTAATGGCGAGAAGACGAAGTTTATATGTTCGAAAAGCTTGAACTATTGTTTATAAGTTATATTTATATTTATTGTGTTGACAAAAACAATTTTTAGAAGTTTAAAGTTTACTTTACGTTTATTAAATGATTTTTAAATACGGTTTACGAAAACGGAAAACTTGGTTTTTAAATAAAAAATAGTGAGATTTATTTTATAGTTAATTTATATAATTTTTATTTAATTTAAAAAGGTTCTTATAAATTTATTTTGTTTTTTAAATGATTAAAATTGATTAAGAAGTTTATTAATAAAGCTGGAAATTAATTTTAAAAAAAAATATGATTGACCCGGGTTTCGAACCCGGGTCTTTGCTGTGCAAGTGTAATGCGTTAATCATGTGTTCTGGGGGAAAGACATCCGATAGGTTTGGTTTTCTATTATACTTATTCATTATATGATTCAAGTTAATAATATTAATAATAATAATAACGGTATATAATTTGTTTTAAAAAAAC
>NW_027504351.1:0-19978 GCF_021521415.1 Bidens hawaiensis
GATTTTTAAGAAAATAACCCGAACCTCGAAACGGGTCGGGTTTTAAAAGAAAATTATTAATTCAAAAACCCAAGTTGTTACAATTTTGATTAGTCTTAGGAAAAACTAAATCAAGAATAACTTTAGTGATAACATTTATTTAAATAAGTTCTTGATTATCATTATCATAAGAGACATTATGATTGACTCATCCCATCTGTTATGCTATAGTTTTCAATAGAATGATTGTTATTAGAAAGAGCAGTAGCATAGTCATATCATGTCTTAATGGATTTTTAAAACTGAGAAGAGCTAAATGTTATTAAAACTCTTTATGAGACAAAATTCAATTGTGTTTTGAGATTAGATTGGATGATTTGGATGAAATCGTTATTTATAGAAGAATGTTATAGTGAGTAATATTATGGGATATTAAAATAATATATATTAAAATTTATTATCATTAGATTAATGAATAATCATTAATGTGATGATCATTATATTTTACTGAAGATGTGATATGTCTATTATTAACATCAAACTAATATACTATAATTAAAAGTTCTACTTAAACAAAAAATAAACCACCTTTGTGCAAAATTAAAATTTATTTAAGTATGTGTGCAAAACAATTGTAACACATCACCTTTAGGCTGAAGTGAGACAACTATTTTAATTATGCACGGGCTAGTTTTGCTAGATAAAAATGTAACACGTCACCTTTGGGCAGAAGTGAGACATTTGTATCATGTTATGCAAAAACTTACAAAAGCTTTCAATTAGACTTGAATGATATGGTAAATGTAACATATCACCTTTGGTTTGGGCAGAAGTGATACATCGAAATTCACTCAAGTTAAGCTTTATATGTTTTGAAAAATTATATAAGATTTAATTGTTTACAAAACATTTAATTAGGAACAGTTTATAGGAAAATTAAAGTTCTCGGGAAATTAGTTATCGAGACTTTTGAGTTCTTGGGAATTATGAGTTCTCGGGAATTTTAGTTAGCTCGGCTTTTAGTGGGTTTTCGGAATTATAAGAGTTTTCGAGTTTTATAAGGTTTTCGAGATTTTGGTAAACCAAAACCATTATAGAAAAAAACCGAAATTTAATTTTAAATTCTTAACACGTAAACTATTTTTAACCCATAAATTATTTTATCTCATCAATTATTTTTAAATCCCATAAACTAATTTATGATAAAGATGGAATTTGAATTTTAATGAATTATTTTGTTTCCAAATTTAAGATTTCATTATAATTATCCAAGATTTTGAAATCTTTTATTGATAAAACTATATTATGTTTCAAAATTTTTAATATATAAAAATCAATTAAAATGGGAAACAACATATTTATTCCTACGATTAATCCAAAATAAGGACGATTCTTCGGTTTTTATGATGAACATGAAGAACATCTTCGAAAAATCTTTAGTCAGTTTTCTCTGGAATCGAAATCTTAAACATAATTTTAACAGATTTCGAATATATCATAGTTTTAAATATGAATTTTAGCAATTATAACCAGTTTTCTTAATAAAACATGAAAACCGAAAAAAAAATAAGGTTTTAATCAAAATTCATGTTTTTCAATTTTAATTCCAGATTTAGAGAAAACATGAAGAACTTATTAATCACCATCACTCTGATACAACATGTTGATCAGTTCTTCATGTAAGTAATAAAACACATGATAAATATTAAAACTATGAACCTGTTACGGCATGAAGAGTAGTAATCGCAGCTGAGTATGATGTAGTCGACATGTTTGTCATCTTGATAGAGTTCCCCTTTAGGATGTATAATTAAGGAGTGTGTTAGGGTTCTTGAGAGGAACCCGGTTTAGAAGAGAGGAGACACATAAAATTGTATGTGAATTAGGTTCTGATGTTAATTTATTATCTTTATAAATACACCAAAGGGGAAACCCTTTATTAGTTAATTATATGTAATATGGCTAATGAACAATTACCAAACTAATATATAATAAGGTATAGTTAATATTTTAATCTATTATAATATAAATGATTATAATGGTCATATTTAAATATATATATTATTATATATTATTCCACTGGTGATTGTCTTATTAAATCTCCACCCTCCAAACATACTAACAAATTTTTGCATTTATGCATTATCACCAATCTTTTTATTAAAATTGCATGTTTTTAACGACTTTCTTGTGTGTTAGGTTACCGTACTCTCAAATTTAGAGCGTTTCGTTGTCCCACTCTGACCATTATACTAAGCTTTGTTGCTTCTTATTGTTAAAAATAATGTAATATAATATTATTAAAATCATAATATATCATATTTTTTAAAGTATTTTTGTAGAGAAATAATTAATTGAATGGTTTCCCTCTTCTCATTTATATGTACGTATATATAATTACAATTGGTTTCTCCTATAAGTCAAAATATATTTCAGCAATAACTACCAAATATATGAAAAGCAATTAACTAAATACAAGATACAATATGCTTTCTATTACACCCCCGCAGTCGAAGCGGGAGGAGAGCGGATGCTGAGACTGGATCGAAAGTCCTCAAATAGAGCTCGTGGTAGGCCTTTAGTGAAAATGTCAGCAACCTGAGAACGCGCGGGCATGTGAAGGACACGAACCTGACCTCGCTGAACTTGTTCGCGGACAAAGTGAATATCTAACTCAATGTGTTTCGTGCGCTGGTGTTGGACAGGATTACTTGAGAGATAAATAGCACTTACATTATTACAATATACCAGGGTGGCACGAGACAAGGGGCGTCGAAGCTCGAGTAGAAGATTACGCAACCAACAAATTTCAGCAACAACATTTGCAACCCACGGTATTCGGCTTCCGCGCTCGAACGAGAAATAGTAGGTTGGCGTTTCGAAGACCATGAGATCAGATTGTGACCGAGGTGGAGCGACGGGTGTCCGGGCATCCCGCCCAATCGGCGTCAGTATATGCGACAAGGGAGAGATTTGGTGGACGTCCGAGAGTGAGACCGAGATCGTAGGTACCTTTAGTATACCGAATGATCCTCTTTAGAGCTTCCCAATATGTCGTATGAGGAGCATGCATGTGCATGCAAATTTGCTTAACCGAATAGGTGATATCGGGTCATGTGAAAGTGAGATACTGTAATACCCCAGCGAGACTTTTGTAAAGTGTCGGGTTTTCAAAGATGTCACAAGAAGTAGCCCCAAGTTTAGGGTTTGTATCAATAGGGGTGGATACTGGCTTACACGTTTGCATACTGGCACGTTTAATTATATATTTTGCATAAGCATGTTGGGTCAAAAACATAGTATCACCTTTCCTTGAAACCGAAATACCCAATAAGTAACTTAGTGGGGCAAGATCTTTCATGGCAAACTCAGTAGCAAGCCCTCTTAGTAAGCGATTTCGAAGAGCATAGGTGGAGGTGAACAAAAGGATATCATCCACATATAAAAGTAAATACGCCGTTTCATTGCCGTTGTGTAGTGTGAAGAGGGAGGAGTCACACTTGCTTTGAGAGAAACCCAAAGTGAGAACATAGTCGGTAAACCGTTGATACCAGGCCCTCGATGCTTGTTTTAGACCATATAAGGATTTCTTGAGTGAACAAAAATGATTTGGAAATTCCTTGATTCGAAATCCCAATTGTTGGTACATAAAAACAGTTTCGGTAAGCTTACCGTGTAGAAAAGCATTAGTGACATCAAGTTGGCGCACCGACCATGATTGTGAAAGTGTTATCGTTAAACGGTTCGTATTGTGGCCGGTTTAACCACTGAACTAAACGTGTCACCACAATCTATCCCAACCTGTTGTAATCTCCCATCGCATACCAACCTAGCTTTATAACGCTCCAAGGAACCATCTGAATTAAATTTATGTTTGAACAACCACATGCTTCGAATCACATTCATATTTGGTTGTCTCGGGACTAATTCCCAAGTCTCATTTTTAATAAGTGCATTAAATTCGTTGGTCATCGCATTGGACCATTCAGGTGTAGATAAAGCATGGATTGGGTTTTTAGGGATCGGTATAATGGTGGTGGAATTTAGGTTGAATATTTGTTTTGACTTGGTGATGCCGCCCATGGCTCAAGTACGCATGGTCCGAGTATGTGGCAGAGTGGGGTTAGCCATGGAAGGTTGTGTGGGAGTATGTTGGGTAGTAGGTTCTGAGATGTGGGGGATGGAGCAGATTGTTGTGTGGATGGCATTGATTGTGGAAGTGGGCTCGGGTTTGGGGTGTGGATCGTGGAGTGTCGGCTGTTTGGTGGAGTGGTAGTGAGGGGTGTTGTGGGTTGGTCTTGGACATGTGGCAAGAATGATGGATGGAGAGTATGATTTAAAAACTCGTAGGATGGCTTAGGAGAGTGTTGGTGAGCAAAAGGAAAAATAGTTTCGTCTAAGATGACGTGACGTGATAGAATAATTTGATTTGTTTTGAGATCTAGGCATTTGTATCCTCTATGGTGTGGAGGATAACCGAGGAAAACACATGGGGTGGATCGAGAAGCGAGTTTATGGATAGTGGTGGAGGGAATGAAAGGGTAACAAAGACAACCAAAAACTCGTAAATGGTCGTAGGCGGGAGACCGATGACAAAGAAGTTGGGTAGGTGAAGAATAGTGAGTATTTTTTTGAGGAAGACTGTTTAGAATGTAAGTGGCCATGTCAAGGGCATGGTGCCAAAAATGAGGAGGTAGAGATGAATGGGCAAGAAGAGTGCGGATTATGTTATTAATAGATCGTATTGTGCGCTCAGCTTTACCATTTTGGGAGGATGTGTGGGGCACGAATGGCGAAAGAGCATGCCGGCGGTGGCACAAAATTGTTTGAAAGAATTGTTGGCGTATTCGGTGCCATTGTCACATTGAAATGTTTTTATTTTGCGTTCAAATTGGGTTTCAATTTGTTTGTAAAGATGTGTAAAAGTTGTGAATACTTGAGTCTTATTTGCAATAGGGTATGTCCACAAAAGATTTGTGTAATCGTCTAAGAACAATATAGCGGTGTCCGGCCGAGCTTAAAACCGGAGATGTCCATAGGTCGCTATGAATAATATCAAAAGGAAAAGTAGTGCAGGTAGTTGAATCATTAAAAGGTAAACGCACACTTTTACCAAACACACATGATTGAAAAATAGTCTTATTAGATTTTGCAAAATTAATAAAACTAGAGGATTTTAACGAATGTAATAAAGTGTTCCCCGGGTGACTAAGGCGGTGGTGCCGTAGTTTTTGAGAGACTTGTGAGACATCAGCAAAAGTTGATGGTGATTTGAGGTTGGAAAGGAGCGATGGTTGGAGAGTGTAGAGATCACCGCTGCTGTTGCACCGGATTAAAGAGATCCGAGTCTTGTAATCCATCACAAGAAAACCAAAGGGGTCAAACTCTATAGAAACACAATTGTCAATAGTAAGACGACGAACGGAAATAAGATTTTTGATTACTTAAGGGGCGTAAAGGACATTGTTTAATTTTAGGGGTGGGAAAGGGGGTGGTAGGTGTTGATTGCCATACCCGTTAACCGGGATGGTCGTGCCATTTCCAACGATAATATTTTGTTTAATGCAACTTTTAATATAAGAATGAAAATTACCCGGATTGTTGGTCATATGTGTTGTAGCACCAGTATCCATAGCCCACTGATCTAGCGGGTTCAACGACATCGTGTACAGTGCTTGCTCAATGTTGGTGGGTTGATAGGCCGCATGATGGGCTTGATTTGGCCTAGGTCCAAGAATGCCATTATTATTTGAAACTTGTGAGGGGTTATTAGGCTGTGTAGGTTACGAACAAGGTGGTGTGGGCCATGGGGATGACAGGTTTGTGTAGTAGGGTGATGGAGGTTGAGCCGATTAGTAGGGTGGAACGGGCCATGTTGGGTAGTAGGTTTGTTGCCATGGAGTTTGTTGTGGATAGTAACCACGCCCTCTGCCAAAAGTTTGTCTACCGCGTCCACGTCCGCGAGACCTTCCGCGACCACGGGATCGATCTTGAGATGGATCATATCGGTAATCGGGAGCAGGAGGGGCGTTGGTCGGTGTGTTTGCGGATGTGGATTTAGAGGCGGATGCATGTAGGGCGGTGCCGTCGGCAGTAGCGGCAGACATAGCGGTTTCAGATTTGCGAGTTTCTTCGCGTAAAAGTCAAGATCGAGCGTTATAGAAGCTGGGTAGGGGCTCGGTTTGCTGCAGAACTGTGGCGAATGGACCATAGGCTTCATTAAGACATGTTATTAATTGTGTGTCAAGTTGATTGTCATCGATTTCCTTACCCACATTAGATAACTGATCAGCAAGCATCTTTAATTCTTGGCAATAAGCAGTGCAGTTTGGAAAGGCGTCAAGACGGGTGTTTGAGAGTTTGTTGGCAAGGTAAATGGCTCTACAGGTTTTATTATCTTGGAAGATAGCTTCAAGGGCTTCCCATGCATCACATGCAGTGGTGTTTTTTCTAAGAATGGTATGTATAAGGTCTTGACTTATGGTACCGTAGATCCATTGAAGTACAATAGGATTGATACGTTCCCATTGCTGGAGATCTTTCGCAGCATCTTCTGGTTTGGCTGGCGTGGGCGGATTTTTGTTGGATAAATGGTCGAAAACCATGAAAGCTTTGCAATGAATTTTAAATAACTCAGACCAAGAAGTGTATTGAGCCGATTCCATCTCTAGGATTACAGAAATACAGGTCTTAATGTTGGAGACTGTAAGCGGGGGTGAAGTTTGGAATCCATGAGAAAGAATTAGAGGGGAGAAGAGGGTGAACAGAGTTATGGGTAGCGGTGGCGTAGAGGGTGGCGGCTGATTTTAGGGTTAGGATCGTTGGGCGAATGATACCATGTACAGAAATAATTATTTGAATGGTTTCCCTCTTCTCATTCATATGTACGTATATATAATTACAATTGATATCTCCTATAAGTGAAATAATATTTCAGCAATAACTACCAAATATATGAAAATCAATTAACCGAGGAAAACACATGGGGTGGATCGAGAAGCGAGTTTATGGATAGTGGTGGAGGGAATGAAAGGGTAACAAAGACAACCAAAAACTCGTAAATGATCGTAGGCGGGAGACCGATGATAAAGAAGTTCGGTAGGTGAAGAATAGTGAGTATTTTTGTGAGGTAGACTGTTTAGAATGTAAGTGGCCATGTCAAGGGCATGGTGCCAAAAATGAGGAGGTAGAGATGAATGGGCAAGAAGAGTGCGGATTATGTTGTTAATAGATCGTATTGTGCGCTCAGCTTTACCATTTTGGGAGGATGTGTGGGGCACGAATGGCGAAAGAGCATGCCGGCGGTGGCACAAAATTGTTTGAAAGAATTGTTGGCGTATTCGGCGCCATTGTCACATTGAAATGTTTTTATTTTGCGTTCAAATTGGGTTTCAATTTGTTTGTAAAGATGTGTAAAAGTTGTGAATACTTGAGTCTTATTTGCAATAGGGTATGTCCACAAAAGATTTGTGTAATCATCTAAGAACAATATAGCGGTGTCCGGCCGAGCTTAAAACCGGAGATGTCCATAGGCCGCTATGAATTATTGTGAATTGATAGTCAGAGAATATGAAATTGGGAGAGAATTGTTCTATATTTTATTATTCATTACAATTACATTGGGAGGAATAAATACAATTTCATATGGTCACAAAATAGGAAACACAATCGGGCATACGTAAAAATTGGCTCTAATTTTGGTGAGCCAATCACCTTATGTTTACAAGGGATATGATGAATATTTTCTGATCCTTAAATATCTCCATAAAATATTTCTTCATTTTCTAACACTCTCCCTCAAGTTGAGTGGTGGGATTTTCAAAGCTCAACTTGTTTAAACAATCATTGAAAGCTCTCCCGTTGACGGCCTTTGTTAGGATGTCTGCTAGTTGATTTTCTGATGGGACAAATGGAAGCTTGATTATGCCTGTCTCGATTTTTTCTTTAGTGAAATGTCTATCCACTTCGACATGTTTGGTTCGATCATGTTGAACTGGATTTTCTGAAATTTGGATGGCAGCCTTATTATCACACATAATTTCAATGGTTCTATTTGGAGGAAAGCCTATCTCCATTAGAAGTTTTTGTAACCATAAAACTTCTGCCACACCTCGTGCGATTCCACGAAACTCAGCTTCAGCACTTGAAAGGGCAACCACCTTCTGTTTTTTGCTTCTCCAAGTGACTAGATTTCCACCTACTAAAGTGAAGTATCCTGATGTTGATCTCCTGTTATCTTTATTTCCTGCCCAGTCTGCATCCGTATATCCTTGAATCTCTAAATGCCCATTTGTTCTAAAGAGAATACCATGTTCGGCTGTACCTTTTAGATACCTTATAATCCTCCATACGGCCTCCATGTGACTCACTTGGGGCTGATGCATAAACTGACTAACTACACCCACTGCATAGGCTATATCTGGTCGAGTATGAGAAAGATATATCAGTTTACCCACCATTCGTTGATATCTTTCTCTATCGGCCAATTTTGCTCCTTCCTCCATGTGTAACTGATGATTTACAATCATTGGAGTGTCAGCCGATTTACAATCAATCATCCCAGCTTCAGCCAACAAATCAAGGATATATTTTTTCTGACAAATAAATATTCCTTGCTTGGACCTTAGAACTTCAATTCCAAGAAAATACTTGAGCCTTCCTAAGTCTTTCATTTCAAATTCTGTGAACAGGTTTTTCTTTAGTCTAGACATTTCCTCATGATCATCACCTGTAATTATCATATCATCAACATAAACAATTAAACAAGTCACACGGGTTCCCCTTTTTTTAAGGAACAAAGTGTGATCCGAGTTGCTTTGTTTAAAGCCATATTTCTTCATAGCAATGGTGAATCTCCCAAACCAAGCCCGTGGGGATTGTTTTAGCCCATAGATAGACCGTTTTAATCGGCATACTTCTCTGGTTCCAAACTCTGTCATGAAGCCTGGTGGAGCTTCCATATAGACTTCTTCCTTTAACTCCCCATGTAAGAAGGCATTCTTTACATCAAATTGGTGAAGAGGCCAGCCTTTGTTGGCTGCAACAGAGAGAAGAACCCTAACTGTGTCGAGTTTTGCCACTGGTGAGAATGTTTCTGAGTAGTCAATCCCGTATGTCTGTGTATACCCTTTGGCAACCAGTCGAGCTTTATACCTCTCAATGGTACCATCGGGTTTATGTTTAATAGAAAATACCCAACGACATCCTACTGGTTTCTTTCCTGTTGGAAGCTTGCTTTTCTCCCAAGTGTCATTTTTATGTAGGGCTTTCATCTCTGTCTCCATTGCATCCTTCCATACTTCTGAGGCTAAGGCTTCCTCAACAGTTGTTGGAATTTCTTCTGAATATAATGAGGAATTAAATGCTTTGGCTTCTTTGGACAAGTTTCCTTTGGCAATGTTTGCTACAGGGTATCTGGAGCTTCGAGATACTTTTTCTGGAGAGTACCGTTTTGGAGGAACTCCTCTATTTACCCTCGGGGGTAACACATACTGACCGGTTGGTTCTTGGACTGATTGATCTTCACCATTAGTTGTTTGTTCCCCCTGTTCTATTATTGTTTGCTGAACATCATGATTAGTAGCACATGAAGGATCATCATTTTGTTCAAGTATAGGAGATTCAGGTATAGAAGACTCACTTACCTCGGGTATCAAGTTGGGGGGACCATGTTCAGTGACACTGGTAGCGGGCTGTGTGGAATTTAGTGACGTATTTTGAATACTGTGAGTAGTTTCTTCCGACGAGGGCATCCAAACCAACCAACTTAATGGGTCAACATAGACTTCCTCCCCCTGGCCACTATGTTGGGAGTTGTAGAAAAATTCTGTTTCAAGGAAGTCACAGTCCATTGTAGTATACATGTGCTGTTTTTTCGGATTGTAACAACGATACCCTTTTTGATTAACTCCATACCCTACAAATACACACTTTTCTGCACATGGCTCAAGTTTGTTCCGATTATTTTTTGGAAGATGGACAAATACAGAGCAACCAAACACCTTAGGTTCAAGAGTAAGTGGTGAAGGGGGTTTGGTAAACTCGGTTAGAGTTTCAATTGGGGTTTTGAGTTTAAGAGCTTTGGTTGGGAGACGATTTATGAGATAAGTAGCCGTAGCTAGGGCTTCGGGCCAAAAAGATGTGGGAACATGAGATTCAATAAGTAAGGCACGTGTTATTTCTAATAAAATTCGGTTTTTTCGTTCAGACACACCATTTTGTTCAGGCGTGTAGGGACAAGAAGTCTGATGAATTATTCCCTTTGATTGACAAAATTGTTTCATGGAGTTATTAACAAATTCTCCTCCATTATCTGATCTGAAAATCTGTATAGGGCAATGGAATTGGGTTTCGACCATTTGATGAAACTCGATGAATTTTTCAAAGACCTCAGATTTGTGCTTTAAAAAATACATCCAGGTCATACGAGTGCAGTCATCAACAAATATAACAAAATACCGAAAGTTCTGCCCCCCCCCCCACAACCTTTGCTGGTCCCCAAACATCAGAATGGATTAGCGAAAAAGGAACATCAACACGAGTATTATTAGGCTTATAGGAATGTCTGTGGCTCTTGGCCAAAACACAAGTTTCACAAGTTAACGTGTTTTTTGAAGAAAATAACTTTGGAAACAAAAGATGTAAGTAACCAGTGGATGGGTGTCCCAACCTCCTATGCCATAACCATGCTTCTCTATCAAGACTTCCATGAGCTAACATCACAGTCCCCTGATGAGTCACTTCATCCACATAGTACAGCCCTTGGCGTTCAGTGCCACGCCCAATGATCACTCCCGTCCTGATATCCTGTAAGATGCAGAAGGTAGGGTGCATTAGAACTGAACAGTTTAATTCTTTCGTGACATGGCTAATGGATAAAAGTTTATGTGACAGTGTGGGAATATAAAGACAGTTTGACAATTTCAAGGTTGGTGACACTTCAACCGTTCCTCCCCCTTTAACGGTAATCATTTCTCCACTTGCAGTCTGGATATGGTTTTTTGTTGGTTTCGACTTAGCTTTTATATCTGAAATGTCAAATGTCATTGTATCTGTGGCGCCGCAGTCAAGTATCCAAGAATTATTGAGACCGTCACAACCTTTTGCAACATTCACTTTTCCCATTGTTTTCAAATCATTATTCTGTTGCAAAATAGATTTTTGAAAGGTTTTTGGTGATAGTTCATGATTTAGAGTGGAGTTTTCAAGTAACTTTCGAAATTCAATGAAAAAGTATTCAACTTTGAAGATAGACGAGGGACTTGAATGATAATTATTTGAAATACAAGGGGTTCTAATAAAAGGGTTTGAGTTATCAATCTCAAACCCTTTACCTGTGTCGCTATCTTCTTCTTCCACTACCGCTGCAAGACCCCCGAATCCTCCTCCACTGCCCCTTTTTTTTCCGGTGAAGCCGCCGTCGTTGACGGCTGTCTTGTTGTCCACGGTGGCACCCGTTTTTCCCCCATCTTTGTTATTACCCTTTTTGTGGCCATCAGTCCACCACTCGGGGTACCCAATGATCTTGAAGCATTCTTCCTTAGTGTGCCTGGTCATACCACAATGGGTGCACTTCAGGTGAGTTTTATCTGGTTTAGGTGGCTGTGGCCGGCGAACACCCTTTGCTGCAAGGCCGGTTCCGTTAGGGTTTTCTGGGTCGGTTTCTATGAGCCCAGCCGCCACCCCTGATTGTTCATCTTTTGGGTTTATTCCTAGAATTTTCTGGTGATTTTCTTCCTTCCGGATTATTGCATATGCTTCCTCTGCAGAGGGGAGGGGTTCTGATCGAAGTATTTCCCTTTTTACAGGTTCATACTTCCGATCCAAAGAACTGAGAAATTGAAATAGCTTTTGTTCAGACCTGATTTTGGTATAGATTTGGATGTCTTCCGGGCACTTCATCGGGTTTGGATCAATTCTTTCAATTTCTCCCCATATCCCTTGTAGAGTAATCCACAGGTTTTCAAGGGAGGCATCATTCTGTTTAATCTCATTAGCCCTCACATGGAGATTAAAAGTTTGTAATTTATCCTTTCCGCTACTATAAGTGACCACCAGGGCTTCCCAAAGTGTTTTCGCAGTGGGAAACTCAGTTAAGTTACTTGCAAGTACCGGCTCAATGTTTTGAATCAGCCATGAGAAAACGACTAGGTCTTCTTGTTCCCATTGCTCATACGTTGCATCAGTCATATTTGGGGGATCGGTGGTTAAATGCTTCAGTAATGCCTTTGATTTTCCACCTATAGCCACCCGAATCATTCGGGTCCACAAGGCATAATTCTGATTATTGAGTTTGAGATTGATCTGCAGGTTGTCGGATAATTTTGGATTTTGGGTTTGGAAGTTTTGAGGATTGAATCCATCCTTGAACAGCTTTGCAAGTTGGATGGCTAATTCTAAACCTGAATTGCCGTCTTCGGACATGGCGATTAGGCTTGGAAAATTGGTTGAAGGCTTTGGTATATGATGAGCAATTCGGTCCTAGAAACAGGAACCATGCTCTGATACCATATTGTGAATTGATAGTCAGAGAATATGAAATTGGGAGAGAATTGTTCTATATTTTCTTATTCATTACAATTACATTGGGAGGAATAAATACAATTTCATATGGTCACAAAATAGGAAACACAATCGGGCATACGTAAAAATTGGCTCTAATTTTGGTGAGCCAATCACCTTATGTTTACAAGGGATATGATGAATATTTTCTGATCCTTAAATATCTCCATAAAATATTTCTTCATTTTCTAACATGAATAATATCAAAAGGAAAAGTATTGCAAGTAGTTGAATCATTAAAAGGTAAACGCACACTTTTACCAAACACACATGATTGAAAAATAGTCTTATTAGATTTTGCAAAATTAATAAAACTAGAGGATTTTAACGAATGTAATAAAGTGTTCCCCGGGTGACTAAGGCGGTGGTGCCGTAGTTTTTGAGAGACTTGTGAGACATCAGCAAAAGTTGATGGTGATTTGAGGTTGGAAAGGAGCGACGGTTGGAGAGTGTAGAGATCACCGCTGCTGTTGCACCGGATTAAAGAGATCCGAGTCTTGTAATCCATCACAAGAAAATCAAAGGGGTCAAACTCTATAGAAACACAATTGTCAATAGTAAGACGACGAACGGAAATAAGATTTTTGATTACTTAAGGGGCGTAAAGGACATTGTTTAATTTTAGGGGTGGGAAAGGGGGTGGTAGGTGTTGATTGCCATACCCGTTAACCGGGATGGTCGTGCCATTTCAAACGATAATATTTTGTTTAATGCAACTTTTAATATAAGAATGAAAATTACCCGGATTGTTGGTCATATGTGTTGTAGCACCAGTATCCATAGCCCACTGATCTAGCGGGTTCAACGACATCGTGTACAGTGCTTGCTCAATGTTGGTGGGTTGATAGGCCGCATGATGGGCTTGATTTGGCCTAGGTCCAAGAATGCCATTATTATTTGAAACTTGTGAGGGGTTATTAGGCTGTGTAGGTTACGAACAAGGTGGTGTGGGCCATGGGGATGACAGGTTTGTGTAGTATGGTGATGGAGGTTGAGCCGATTAGTAGGGTGGAACAGGCCATGTTGGGTAGTAGGTTTGTTGCCATGGAGTTTGTTGTGGATAGTAACCACGCCCTCTGCCAAAAGTTTGTCTACCGCGTCCACGTCCGCGAGACCTTCCGCGACCACGGGATCGATCTTGAGATGGATCATATCGGTAATCGGGAGCAGGAGGGGCGTTGGCCGGTGTGTTTGCGGATGTGGATTTAGAGGCAGATGCATGTAGGGCGGTGCCGTCGGCAGTAGCGGCAGACATAACGGTTTCAGATTTGCGAGTTTCTTCGCGTAAAAGTCAAGATCGAGCGTTATAGAAGCTGGGTAGGGGCTCGGTTTGCTGCAGAACTGTGGCAAATGGACCATAGGCTTCATTAAGACATGTTATTAATTGTGTGTCAAGTTGATTGTCATCGATTTCCTTACCCACATTAGATAACTGATCAGCAAGCATCTTTAATTCTTGGCAATAAGCAGTGCAGTTTGGAAAGGCGTCAAGACTGGTGTTTGAGAGTTTGTTGGCAAGGTAAATGGCTCTACAGGTTTTATTATCTTGGAAGATGGCTTCAAGGGCTTCCCATGCATCACATGCAGTGGTGTTTTTTCTAAGAATGGTATGTATAAGGTCTTGACTAATGGTACCGTAGATCCATTGAAGTACAATAGGATTGATACGTTCCCATTGCTGGAGATCTTTCGCAGCATCTTCTGGTTTGGCTGGCGTGGGCGGCTTTTTGTTGGATAAATGGTCGAAAACCATGAAAGCTTTGCAATGAATTTTAAATAACTCAGACCAAGAAGTGTATTGAGCCGATTCCATCTCTAGGATTACAGGAATACAGGTCTTAATGTTGGAGACTGTAAGCGGGGGTGAAGTTTGGAATCCATGAGAAAGAATTAGAGGGGAGAAGAGGGTGAACAGAGTTATGGGTAGCGGTGGCGTAGAGGGTGGCGGCTGATTTTAGGGTTAGGATCGTTGGGCGAATGATACCATGTACAGAAATAATTATTTGAATGGTTTCCCTCTTCTCATTCATATGTACGTATATATAATTACAATTGATATCTCCTATAAGTGAAATAATATTTCAGCAATAACTACCAAATATATGAAAATCAATTAACCGAGGAAAACACATGGGGTGGATCGAGAAGCGAGTTTATGGATAGTGGTGGAGGGAATGAAAGGGTAACAAAGACAACCAAAAACTCGTAAATGATCGTAGGCGGGAGACCGATGATAAAGAAGTTCGGTAGGTGAAGAATAGTGAGTATTTTTGTGAGGTAGACTGTTTAGAATGTAAGTGGCCATGTCAAGGGCATGGTGCCAAAAATGAGGAGGTAGAGATGAATGGGCAAGAAGAGTGCGGATTATGTTATTAATAGATCGTATTGTGCGCTCAGCTTTACCATTTTGGGAGGATGTGTGGGGCACGAATGGCGAAAGAGCATGCCGGCGGTGGCACAAAATTGTTTGAAAGAATTGTTGGCGTATTCGGTGCCATTGTCACATTGAAATGTTTTTATTTTGCGTTCAAATTGGGTTTCAATTTGTTTGTAAAGATGTGTAAAAGTTGTGAATACTTGAGTCTTATTTGCAATAGGGTATGTCCACAAAAGATTTGTGTAATCATCTAAGAACAATATAGCGGTGTCCGGCCGAGCTTAAAACCGGAGATGTCCATAGGCCGCTATGTATTATTGTGAATTGATAGTCAGAGAATATGAAATTGGGAGAGAATTGTTCTATATTTTCTTATTCATTACAATTACATTGGGAGGAATAAATACAATTTCATATGGTCACAAAATAGGAAACACAATCGGGCATACGTAAAAATTGGCTCTAATTTTGGTGAGCCAATCACCTTATGTTTACAAGGGATATGATGAATATTTTCTGATCCTTAAATATCTCCATAAAATATTTCTTCATTTTCTAACACTCTCCCTCAAGTTGAGTGGTGGGATTTCCAAAGCTCAACTTGTTTAAACAATCATTGAAAGCTCTCCCGTTGACGGCCTTTGTTAGGATGTCTGCTAGTTGATTTTCTGATGGGACAAATGGAAGCTTGATTATGCCTGTCTCGATTTTTTCTTTAATGAAATGTCTATCCACTTCGACATGTTTGGTTCGATCATGTTGAACTGGATTTTCTGAAATTTGGATGGCAGCCTTATTATCACACATAATTTCAATGGTTCTATTTGGAGGAAAGCCTATCTCCATTAGAAGTTTTTGTAACCATAAAACTTCTGCCACACCTCGTGCGATTCCACGAAACTCAGCTTCAGCACTTGAAAGGGCAACCACCTTCTGTTTTTTGCTTCTCCAAGTGACTAGATTTCCACCTACTAAAGTGAAGTATCCTGATGTTGATCTCCTGTTATCTTTATTTCCTGCCCAGTCTGCATCCGTATATCCTTGAATCTCTAAATGCCCATTTGTTCTAAAGAGAATACCATGTTCGGCTGTACCTTTTAGATACCTTATAATCCTCCATACGGCCTCCATGTGACTCACTTGGGGCTGATGCATAAACTGACTAACTACACCCACTGCATAGGCTATATCTGGTCGAGTATGAGAAAGATATATCAGTTTACCCACCATTCGTTGATATCTTTCTCTATCGGTCAATTTTGCTCCTTCCTCCATGTGTAACTGATGATTTACAATCATTGGAGTGTCAGCCGATTTACAATCAATCATCCCAGCTTCAGCCAACAAATCAAGGATATATTTTTTCTGACAAATAAATATTCCTTGCTTGGACCTTAGAACTTCAATTCCAAGAAAATACTTGAGCCTTCCTAAGTCTTTCATTTCAAATTCTGTGAACAGGTTTTTCTTTAGTCTAGACATTTCCTCATGATCATCACCTGTAATTATCATATCATCAACATAAATAATTAAACAAGTCACACGGGTTCCCCTTTTTTTAAGGAACAAAGTGTGATCCGAGTTGCTTTGTTTAAAGCCATATTTCTTCATAGCAATGGTGAATCTCCCAAACCAAGCCCGTGGGGATTGTTTTAGCCCATAGATAGACCGTTTTAATCGGCATACTTCTCTGGTTCCAAACTCTGTCATGAAGCCTGGTGGAGCTTCCATATAGACTTCTTCCTTTAACTCCCCATGTAAGAAGGCATTCTTTACATCAAATTGGTGAAGAGGCCAGCCTTTGTTGGCTGCAACAGAGAGAAGAACCCTAACTGTGTCGAGTTTTGCCACTGGTGAGAATGTTTCTGAGTAGTCAATCCCGTATGTCTGTGTATACCCTTTGGCAACCAGTCGAGCTTTATACCTCTCAATGGTACCATCGGGTTTATGTTTAATAGAAAATACCCAACGACATCCTACTGGTTTCTTTCCTGTTGGAAGCTTGCTTTTCTCCCAAGTGTCATTTTTATGTAGGGCTTTCATCTCTGTCTCCATTGCATCCTTCCATACTTCTGAGGCTAAGGCTTCCTCAACAGTTGTTGGAATTTCTTCTGAATATAATGAGGAATTAAATGCTTTGGCTTCTTTGGACAAGTTTCCTTTGGCAATGTTTGCTACAGGGTATCTGGAGCTTCGAGATACTTTTTCTAGAGAGTACCGTTTTGGAGGAACTCCTCTATTTACCCTCGGGGGTAACACATACTGACCGGTTGGTTCTTGGACTGATTGATCTTCACCATTAGTTGTTTGTTCCCCCTGTTCTATTATTGTTTGCTGAACATCATGATTAGTAGCACATGAAGGATCATCATTTTGTTCAAGTATAGGAGATTCAGGTATAGAAGACTCACTTACCTCGGGTATCAAGTTGGGGGGACCATGTTCAGTGACACTGGCAGCGGGCTGTGTGGAATTTAGTGACGTATTTTGAATACTGTGAGTAGTTTCTTCCGACGAGGGCATCCAAACCAACCAACTTAATGGGTCAACATAGACTTCCTCCCCCTGGCCACTATGTTGGGAGTTGTAGAAAAATTCTGTTTCAAGGAAGTCGCAGTCCATTGTAGTATACATGTGCTGTTTTTTCGGATTGTAACAACGATACCCTTTTTGATTAACTCCATACCCTACAAATACACACTTTTCTGCACATGGCTCAAGTTTGTTCCGATTATTTTTTGGAAGATGGACAAATACAGAGCAACCAAACACCTTAGGTTCAAGAGTAAGTGGTGAAGGGGGTTTGGTAAACTCGGTTAGAGTTTCAATTGGGGTTTTGAGTTTAAGAGCTTTGGTTGGGAGACGATTTATGAGATAAGTAGCCGTAGCTAGGGCTTCGGGCCAAAAAGATGTGGGAACATGAGATTCAATAAGTAAGGCACGTGTTATTTCTAATAAAATTCGGTTTTTTCGTTCAGACACACCCATTTTGTTCAGGCGTGTAGGGACAAGAAGTCTGATGAATTATTCCCTTTGATTGACAAAATTGTTTCATGGAGTTATTAACAAATTCTCCTCCATTATCTGATCTGAAAATCTGTATAGGGCAATGGAATTGGGTTTCGACCATTTGATGAAACTCGATGAATTTTTCAAAGACCTCAGATTTGTGCTTTAAAAAATACATCCAGGTCATACGAGTGCAGTCATCAACAAATATAACAAAATACCGAAAGTTCTGCCCCCCCACAACCTTTGCTGGTCCCCAAACATCAGAATGGATTAGCGAAAAAGGAACATCAACACGAGTATTATTAGGCTTATAGGAATGTCTGTGGCTCTTGGCCAAAACACAAATTTCACAAGTTAACGTGTTTTTTGAAGAAAATAACTTTGGAAACAAAAGATGTAAGTAACCAGTGGATGGGTGTCCCAACCTCCTATGCCATAACCATGCTTCTCTATCAAGACTTCCATGAGCTAACATCACAGTCCCCTGATGAGTCACTTCATCCACATAGTACAGCCCTTGGCGTTCAGTGCCACGCCCAATGATCACTCCCGTCCTGATATCCTGTAAGATGCAGAAGGTAGGGTGCATTAGAACTGAACAGTTTAATTCTTTCGTGACATGGCTAATGGATAAAAGTTTATGTGACAGTGTGGGAATATAAAGACAGTTTGACAATTTCAAGGTTGGTGACACTTCAACCGTTCCTCCCCCTTTAACGGTAATCATTTCTCCACTTGCAGTCTGGATATGGTTTTTTGTTGGTTTCGACTTAGCTTTTATATCTGAAATGTCAAATGTCATTGTATCTGTGGCGCCGCAGTCAAGTATCCAAGAATTATTGAGACCGTCACAACCTTTTGCAACATTCACTTTTCCCATTGTTTTCAAATCATTATTCTGTTGCAAAATAGATTTTTGAAAGGTTTTTGGTGATAGTTCATGATTTAGAGTGGAGTTTTCAAGTAACTTTCGAAATTCAATGGAAAAGTATTCAACTTTGAAGATAGACGAGGGACTTGAATGATAATTATTTGAAATACAAGGGGTTCTAATAAAAGGGTTTGAGTTATCAATCTCAAACCCTTTACCTGTGTCGCTATCTTCTTCTTCCACTACCGCTACAAGACCCCCGAATCCTCCTCCACTGCCCCTTTTTTTTCCGGTGAAGCCGCCGTCGTTGACGGCTGTCTTGTTGTCCACGGTGGCTCCCGTTTTTCCCCCATCTTTGTTATTACCCTTTTTGTGGCCATCAGTCCACCACTCGGGGTACCCAATGATCTTGAAGCATTCTTCCTTAGTGTGCCTGGTCATACCACAATGGGTGCACTTCAGGTGAGTTTTATCTGGTTTAGGTGGCTGTGGCCGGCGAACACCCTTTGCTGCAAGGCCGGTTCCGTTAGGGTTTTCTGGGTCGGTTGCTATGAGCCCAGCCGCCACCCCTGATTGTTCATCTTTTGGGTTTATTCCTAGAATTTTCTGGTGATTTTCTTCCTTCCGGATTATTGCATATGCTTCCTCTGTAGAGGGGAGGGGTTCTGATCGAAGTATTTCCCTTTTTACAGGTTCATACTTCCGATCCAAAGAACTGAGAAATTGAAATAGCTTTTGTTCAGACCTGATTTTGGTATAGATTTGGATGTCTTCCGGGCACTTCATCGGGTTTGGATCAATTCTTTCAATTTCTCCCCATATCCCTTGTAGAGTAATCCACAGGTTTTCAAGGGAGGCATCATTCTGTTTAATCTCATTAGCCCTCACATGGATATTAAAAGTTTGTAATTTATCCTTTCCGCTACTATAAGTGACCACCAGGGCTTCCCAAAGTGTTTTCGCAGTGGGAAACTCAGTTAAGTTACTTGCAAGTACCGGCTCAATGTTTTGAATCAGCCATGAGAAAACGACTAGGTCGTCTTGTTCCCATTGCTCATACGTTGCATCAGTCATATTTGGGGGATCGGTGGTTAAATGCTTCAGTAATGCCTTTGATTTTCCACCTATAGCCACCCGAATCATTCGGGTCCACAAGGCATAATTCTGATTATTGAGTT
>NW_027504352.1:0-34908 GCF_021521415.1 Bidens hawaiensis
CTGAAACATGAGTTGTGGAACCTAGAGATGCATGGGGCGGACCACTTGGGATATACCAACCGGTTTAATGAACTGTCACGATTAGTGCCGTGGTTGGTCACCCCAGAGTCAAAGAGGGTGGAACGTTATATTTGGGGACTTACTCCAGTAGTGAGGAGCATAGTTAACGCGGGAGGGCACCAGACGTATGAGGGTGCAGTGACACAGGCTGGTATTGTCACGTATGATTTCTTAAGGAGCGGATCGATAAAGACGACGGGAGAGTCGGCTGGGGGAAAGCGAGGTACGTATGACAATAGGATCCGAGAGAAACAGCAAGGTAAACGAGCTAGGCCCGCTGCCCAGAGCTATGCCATGACTAGTTCGGGCGGAAGGCAAGAACCGCCGAGGGGAACGTTTCCTAAATGTGGGAAATGTGGTTACCACCATAGTGGTGTGTGCAAGGAGGTGGTGTGCCACCGGTGTGGCAGGGTTGGACACTACGCACCAAATTGTAAGACAAATCTGAACAACCTGAACCGTCAACCGCAACCAATTCGTGCGCAACCATTTAGAACTCAACCAACCCGACAGCAGAACCCGCAAGGAAACCAGATGGTGACCACTAGCCGTGCTTGCTACGAATGCGGCAGCACGGATCACTTCAAAAGGAACTGCCCGAAACTGAATCAGGGAGGAAACGGGAGACAACTCGCGGGTCAGCCATCGGCGTCCAATCCGGCGCGAGGCCGGGCATTTGTGATGGGAGCGAACGAGGCGCGCCAGGACCCCAGCGTAGTGACAGGTACCTTCCTCGTCTCTGATCATTACGCTTCTGTATTATTTGATACAGGCGCCGATAGAAGTTTTGTCTCCGTTAGGTTCCTTTCGATAGCAAACCTTCCTATTGGTGAAACCATAGAACCTGTCACACCCCGGCCAGAGGCGGAATGCCAAGGGCGTGGACGAAGTCTCAGATTGAATAAGCCATAACACAGGTTAAGAGTCTAAATGAAATGCATACATAGATAATCAAGTTACATTGTTCAAAAGATACAAATAAAACCACAATAGTCCAACAGATACTAAGTCTAGTACTACGCCTTCAGTCATCTCCTAAGGCCATCTAGAAATCCCTGTTCTTCATCTATTAGCATTACCTGAAAAATATGCAAGAAAGCGTCAACTACAAAAATAGTTGAGTGAGAACATAAGTTTGTTGTAAAAGGAAAAGGCTTCATACACAAGCATGTTAGACCAAGTTGTAGGGGTTTATATATAGGGTGTACCAGCGGCTAACCCACCACTCCTACAACTTGTTCTACCATGTTTGGGTATGATCCCGGCTATTAGAAAAATAGTTTGAAAGAGAACAAGCGCACCAAAATAGGTTGTTGGGGTTTATATATAGGGTGTACCAGCGGCTAACCCACCACTCCTACAACATATTTTGCTGTGCTTATTGTTTTATGAGTTTCAAAGTGAGAAGACAGTTCATAAGTAAAAGCGTAGTGTATAATACATGGTTCGGTACAGTTCATAATAGTGTGTGAAAAGCGTGTACGTGGATCATTGAGTTACAACGTGTATAAGGCAATACAATAGTTCACAATTCTTGAGATAAATGCACATAACAGATAGACCAAAGAGCAAATAATAACACATAGTACACATAGAGGTCACGCGAGTGTGAGGCGAGACTTACATGGATTCACACAGAATCCAAGGCCGTCGAGTATGCGAGACTTACATGGATGCCGCAGTATCCAAAGCAGTCGAGTGTGCGAGACTTACATGGGTGCCGCAGTACCCAAAGCAGTCGAGATAGTGACCGTGGTTCATAGAGCAACAGTTCATAGAGCATATAGTTCATAGTGCAACGGTTCATAGTACAATGGTTCATAGTACAATGGTTCATAGTGTAACAGTTCATAAAGTGATACAAATTTATAGAGTAAGTAAAGTAATTGTGATGGTGTTTACATTACGTTAAGTTATAAGTGAAAGCGAGTAAAAGCAGAGTAAAACAGTGTATAAAGGTTTGAAGTAAAGTGTTTTGCATATTTCCACCCCGTGGTTTGATAAAGTGAAAACAGTTGAAAAGGGGTTTATGAACTCACCTTGATCTCGGGTTAGGATGGTGCTACAGAAGATCTCCTTAGCCTAGAGTTGGACATATGTATAAGGTTAACAACGTGCTATAAGTCTAAGAAAACGAGTTTACGCGACCTCGAGCAAAAACTGGGTTTTTAAAGATGAAAACAGCTTGGTTCTGGCTTGATTCGATCGAATAAGAATACATTCGATCGAATAGGAACACGTTCGGTCGAATAGGCACACATTCGATCGAATAGACACACATTCGATCGAATCTGAGGCACACTCGATCGAACCAGAAACACATTCGGTCGAACCAGTTTGGGAAAACTCGTTCGGTCGGACATGGAACTTGTTCGATCGAATAGACACTCGTTCGATCGAATACGAAGCTCATTCGATCGAATGAGTTGGAGACCATTCGGTTGCTTTCCTATTCGGTTGACTGGACTGGTTCGATCGACTCCTTCGATCGAATGAACTGGTTCGATCGACTGGTTCGATCGAATGAGTCTGATTCGACTCCTTCAAGCTGGGCGACGGAGAAACCTACGGGTTTTCCAGATTTTCCAGATTTTTGACCCAAAATCGAAGTTTTTGACATGGAAATGCTCGGGATTGAAAGGGGTATCGATTCCTAGTACTTTTAAACACAAAAGCTTGCATTTTGACACCAAAACAAGTCGGTTTTTGACCCGAAAACTCAAGTTACGAAAATGGGAGTTTTTGCTCGATTTGAGGCCGAAAATGGTTATGAAAACGGATGATTTTCGAAAGGGACTTACCAAAAACGATTAGGAACAAGATTCCGGGCTCGGATTTGTGATTTGAGGACTTTCTCTCTCTAGCTTCTCTCTCTAGAAATGAGAGAGTTTGGGTGGGTGCAAGTGAAAGAGTTGGGTGAAAATGGTGGAAGTGTCAAGAACTTTCGTTTATATACTACGGGTTTGGTTAGGCGCGGGTTGGCTACCTACGGGTCGAGATTAGCCGAGTCCATAAATTTTGTAAAACGAAACATTTTTCTATAAACTTTTATGAAATAACTTTGAATAAAATATCTGAAATCTTTTAAAATAATGAAAATATCATTTATTTACAAAAGATAGATTTTTGGTCACCGGGTTAAATTTCGGGATGTTACAGTCTCCCCTACTTTAGGGAATTTCGTCCCGAAATTCAAGCACACCGGTCCAACTTATGAAATAGATTCTACCAAATCAATACAGGTTATTCGTTTGATGTGCACTTCCAGGGATTCGCAAATTAACGAGGAGGGGGCTTATATATAGGGTGTACCATCGGCTAACCCACCACTCCCTCATCGTAATTTGAGAATTTCCCTTTCCATGCATAACGTCCAAATGGCCTATATTAACTTTTAAATATTATGAAATTTTGAGCATGAGATAACTTAGTTCGAGATAGAGTAATCAATCCAAGAGAGAAAACAAATTGCGCATAGTGGTTCTAATAGTGAGTTCATGAGCACAAATAGTTCATTCGCGATTCTAGTGATTAGAGCAACTTAGTTCATTCAAACACAAAGCTATGAGCATTCACCCAAGACTTGCTTCGGGCGCATTCATGTACTGCTGAAGGGGTTTATATATAGGGTGTACCAGCGGCTAACCCACCACCCCTTCAACTTTACCCGAATGCTCCTTTCCGCTGATCTTGGACTAGGGCTCACAGTGACACTCCTATCCCCTCACAAGCCCTAAATTCCAATTTTTCGTATTCGATCATATTCAATTCCAGTTGTAGGAGTTTATATATAGGGTGTACCATCGGCTAACCCACCACTCCTACAACTTTCCTTGAATACTCTCTCAACTGCCATTGGGTTCAAGACTTGCGACACACTTTACTACCACAAGTCCCTACCTCCAATACCCGCTTCAGAACTACACACGCCCTGCCGAAGAGGTTTATATATAGGGTGTACCAGCGGCTAACCCACCACCCCTCCGACATTCTTTGAGTAGCCCTTACTCCACGAATATTGGGCTCAGGACTCATAGTACCATGATGGAACATTTGCATACGTACGCACCTGTGACTTAACAATTATATTCCGGACTATAATTGTTATTTCACCTTGCGTCGTCCTTGCAATTGTCACCCCATCGCGTAAGTGCTTAAGGGAAAACTCTACACATAATCACATAATCAGGCAATCACATAAGTAGCAAATGTATAAATGCGTAAATAGTTCAATCGGTCGTGAAACACATTTGTTCGTTGGTCGTTGCGTAAGGGATACAAGAGCATTGCGTTTGTGCGTGGTTCGTGTAATAGTGCTTAGTGTACAAAGTGTAATAGTGATAATAATAGTGGAAAGTGTGTTGATCATAAGTGGTGTTGTCAAGAATTCGAGTTGAACTAGTCGTGCGGGCGTGTAGAGGTTAAAGGCGAGCAGTTCCGGCGAGGGTTAAAGTCGTAAGAAGAGAGTAAGGAGAAAAGGGTTAGAATCGTGACGAAAGGAAAGGAAAAGAACATACCTGGAGCGGCGTCTTGATCTAGCTGGGCTGCGGCGGCTCCGATCCTGTAAACGCGTCCTGTTGCAGGAGGAATCTCGACGGTGATGCGGGGGCAGCGATTTCTGAGGTGATCGGTGGCTCCACACTCGTAACATGCTCTCGCGTTGGGGGCGGCGTTGTTGGCGACGGCAGGTGCAGATCTGCAGGTATTAGCTAGGTGGCCGAGTCGTCCACAATTGGTGCATCTGTAGCATTGGACTCCCTGGGGGTGATGTCGTTGGCACGCGTGGCATTTGGGATGGGCACCGGCGTATCCCGCTCGGGGTCTGTTGGAGGCATCAGGAGCAACTGCATTCAAGGGAACAGCTTGAGTGGCAGTAGTGGTGGCGGCAAGGACCTTCTGCTTCTTGCGATTCGGCTCGTCAGATAGTTGACCGGCTTTGATTAGGCTTTGGGCCACAAGAGCGGTGAGGTGAACAGCGGCTTGGACCGTCTGGGGATCAGCTGCGATGAGGATAGCGCGCATGCAATCGGGAAGGCCACGGAGGTAAGCTTCAACAGCACGTTCTGCGGGAGTAACCATATGTGGTACCAAAAGGGCGAGCTCGTGGTAACGCTCAGTGTATTCTTGGTAATCAGCTCCTTCCATCTTATGTTCCCAAAACTCGGCTTCAAGCTTCTGCTGCTCGCTACGGGGTACGAACTCTCGAGTGACGACTTCCCTGAATTCGGTCCAGGACAAAGCGTTGGCAGCTTCACGGCCACGAGTTCTGACTTCGTTGTTCCACCAGTTCAGGGCGCGCTTGAGAAACATACTTGCAGCAAAACGGACTTGCAGATTTTCCGGGCAAGCAACGATATCGAACGTAACTTCCATCTTTTCGAACCATTGAAGAAGACCAGCAGCGCCTTCGAATCCTTCGAAGTTCGTCGGTCGGGCACTTTGGAAGGCCTTGTAGCGTCGATCGGTTGCATTAACGTTCGGGTTCAGGTCTTGGTTTGCAGCGGGTTGAACTCCCTCTCGCATGGTCTGAGCGATTTGAGTCACCATTCCAGGAAGAACAGCAGCTATCTGTTGTGCGATAATGTTGGCTAGCTCGGCAGAGTCAGAGTTATCAGCGCGTCGGGGAGGCATTCTGGGAATAGACAAAATGAGAGACAAGTGCAAAGGAGATACATCGAGGATATAGCAATAGAGTAAGGCGATCACAAGATAAGCGAACAATGTGTAGGTGTGATACAAGAGGCGATATAGTGATATGTGGCATCATGCTCGAACATAGATCAGGGTGGAGAGACAAGCGTTAATTAAACAGATAAACAGGTAAGCAAGTAACACGTAAATATTTGGTAAGTAAGCAAGTAGTACGTAAACAGTTAACAAGTATGCGAGTGTGATATGTGCAAGTGATGCATGATACTATCCAGAGTATGGTCCCTAAGTTATAGTCTAGGTCATACCTAATTCTCTATAACCTTGGGCTCTGATACCAATCTGTCACACCCCGGCCAGAGGCGGAATGCCAAGGGCGTGGACGAAGTCTCAGATTGAATAAGCCATAACACAGGTTAAGAGTCTAAATGAAATGCATACATAGATAATCAAGTTACATTGTTCAAAAGATACAAATAAAACCACAATAGTCCAACAGATACTAAGTCTAGTACTACGCCTTCAGTCATCTCCTAAGGCCATCTAGAAATCCCTGTTCTTCATCTATTAGCATTACCTGAAAAATATGCAAGAAAGCGTCAACTACAAAAATAGTTGAGTGAGAACATAAGTTTGTTGTAAAAGGAAAAGGCTTCATACACAAGCATGTTAGACCAAGTTGTAGGGGTTTATATATAGGGTGTACCAGCGGCTAACCCACCACTCCTACAACTTGTTCTACCATGTTTGGGTATGATCCCGGCTATTAGAAAAATAGTTTGAAAGAGAACAAGCGCACCAAAATAGGTTGTTGGGGTTTATATATAGGGTGTACCAGCGGCTAACCCACCACTCCTACAACATATTTTGCTGTGCTTATTGTTTTATGAGTTTCAAAGTGAGAAGACAGTTCATAAGTAAAAGCGTAGTGTATAATACATGGTTCGGTACAGTTCATAATAGTGTGTGAAAAGCGTGTACGTGGATCATTGAGTTACAACGTGTATAAGGCAATACAATAGTTCACAATTCTTGAGATAAATGCACATAACAGATAGACCAAAGAGCAAATAATAACACATAGTACACATAGAGGTCACGCGAGTGTGAGGCGAGACTTACATGGATTCACACAGAATCCAAGGCCGTCGAGTATGCGAGACTTACATGGATGCCGCAGTATCCAAAGCAGTCGAGTGTGCGAGACTTACATGGGTGCCGCAGTACCCAAAGCAGTCGAGATAGTGACCGTGGTTCATAGAGCAACAGTTCATAGAGCATATAGTTCATAGTGCAACGGTTCATAGTACAATGGTTCATAGTACAATGGTTCATAGTGTAACAGTTCATAAAGTGATACAAATTTATAGAGTAAGTAAAGTAATTGTGATGGTGTTTACATTACGTTAAGTTATAAGTGAAAGCGAGTAAAAGCAGAGTAAAACAGTGTATAAAGGTTTGAAGTAAAGTGTTTTGCATATTTCCACCCCGTGGTTTGATAAAGTGAAAACAGTTGAAAAGGGGTTTATGAACTCACCTTGATCTCGGGTTAGGATGGTGCTACAGAAGATCTCCTTAGCCTAGAGTTGGACATATGTATAAGGTTAACAACGTGCTATAAGTCTAAGAAAACGAGTTTACGCGACCTCGAGCAAAAACTGGGTTTTTAAAGATGAAAACAGCTTGGTTCTGGCTTGATTCGATCGAATAAGAATACATTCGATCGAATAGGAACACGTTCGGTCGAATAGGCACACATTCGATCGAATAGACACACATTCGATCGAATCTGAGGCACACTCGATCGAACCAGAAACACATTCGGTCGAACCAGTTTGGGAAAACTCGTTCGGTCGGACATGGAACTTGTTCGATCGAATAGACACTCGTTCGATCGAATACGAAGCTCATTCGATCGAATGAGTTGGAGACCATTCGGTTGCTTTCCTATTCGGTTGACTGGACTGGTTCGATCGACTCCTTCGATCGAATGAACTGGTTCGATCGACTGGTTCGATCGAATGAGTCTGATTCGACTCCTTCAAGCTGGGCGACGGAGAAACCTACGGGTTTTCCAGATTTTCCAGATTTTTGACCCAAAATCGAAGTTTTTGACATGGAAATGCTCGGGATTGAAAGGGGTATCGATTCCTAGTACTTTTAAACACAAAAGCTTGCATTTTGACACCAAAACAAGTCGGTTTTTGACCCGAAAACTCAAGTTACGAAAATGGGAGTTTTTGCTCGATTTGAGGCCGAAAATGGTTATGAAAACGGATGATTTTCGAAAGGGACTTACCAAAAACGATTAGGAACAAGATTCCGGGCTCGGATTTGTGATTTGAGGACTTTCTCTCTCTAGCTTCTCTCTCTAGAAATGAGAGAGTTTGGGTGGGTGCAAGTGAAAGAGTTGGGTGAAAATGGTGGAAGTGTCAAGAACTTTCGTTTATATACTACGGGTTTGGTTAGGCGCGGGTTGGCTACCTACGGGTCGAGATTAGCCGAGTCCATAAATTTTGTAAAACGAAACATTTTTCTATAAACTTTTATGAAATAACTTTGAATAAAATATCTGAAATCTTTTAAAATAATGAAAATATCATTTATTTACAAAAGATAGATTTTTGGTCACCGGGTTAAATTTCGGGATGTTACAGAACCCTACACCGTAGAGGTCGCTAACGGTAAAACCATGATAGTTAATCGGATTGTTCGGAATTGCCCTTTTATTCTGAGCAAACAATCCTTCCTGATTGACTTGTTACCGGTAGAATTGGGTAGTTTTGACGTGATAGTGGGGATGGATTGGTTGGCTCGTAATAGGGTAGAAATAAACTGTGAAAAGAAAACCGTCAAGATCCGGGTGTCGGATGACGAGGAGGTATTAGTGCAGGGAGAAAAATCCGGCACCATGATACCATTTATATCCCACCTCAAGGTGTTGAAATATATACGTCAGGGATGTGTGGCGTATCTAGCGAGCCTGACGGCCGCTGATTCTGAGGAAAAACGGGTGGACGATATTCCCGTGGTACGCGAATTTCCACAAGTTTTTCCAGAGGAACTTCCTGGATTACCGCCAACCCGACAGGTCGAATTCAGAATCGATCTGTTACCTCAAGCCGGCCCTGTTGCTAAGGCCCCTTACAGACTTGCACCGTCCGAGATGCAAGAACTATCCAACCAGTTGCAGGAATTGTTGGATAAGGGATTTATACGTCCCAGTTATTCCCCGTGGGGTGCACCTGTACTATTTGTGAAAAAGAAGGACGGAAGCCTTCGAATGTGCATTGACTACAGGGAATTGAACAAATTAACCATCAAAAATAGATATCCTCTTCCCCGAATCGATGATTTGTTCGACCAACTACAAGGTGCGAGCTATTTCTCAAAAATTGATCTTAGATCGGGATACCACCAAGTTAGAATACAAGAGGAGGATATCCCAAAAACCGCGTTTCGGACTCGCTACGGCCACTACGAATTTTTAGTTATGCCTTTTGGGCTAACAAATGCGCCAGCGGTGTTCATGGATCTCATGAACCGAGTCTGTAAACCCTATCTCGACAAGTTCGTCATTGTATTTATTGACGATATTTTGATATACTCGAAGAGTAAAGAGGAGCACGAGCAACACTTAAAGTTAGTTTTAGAGCTCCTGGATCAGGAGAAGTTATATGCAAAATTCTCCAAGTGTAACTTCTGGTTACAAGAGGTGCAATTTCTCGGTCATGTTATAAACCACCAAGGAATACACGTTGATCCGAGTAAGGTTGAAGCTATTAAGAATTGGCAAGCGCCTAAATCTCCGAAAGAAATCCGCCAATTCTTAGGCTTAGCTGGATACTATCGTCGATTTATAGAGAACTTTTCCAGCATCGCCCAACCTTTAACCCTCCTGACTCAAAAGGATCGGAAATATGAATGGGGTGAAGAGCAGGAAACGGCGTTTCAAACGCTAAAACAAAGATTGTGCCAAGCGCCAATCTTAAGTCTCCCCGACGGAGACGATGGATTTGTTGTATATTGTGACGCATCCCGTAAAGGGTTAGGATGCGTGTTAATGCAAAATAAAAAGGTCATAGCCTATGCGTCTCGACAGTTAAAAGTTCATGAGAAAAACTACACTACTCATGACTTGGAACTGGGAGCAGTCATCTTTGCACTTAAAATCTGGAGACACTATCTCTACGGTACAAGGTGCACCATATTCACTGATCATAAAAGTTTGCAACACATATTCGATCAGAAAGAACTGAATATGAGGCAACGAAGATGGGTCGAGTTGCTGAGTGACTATGACTGTGACATACGATATCACCCCGGCAAGGCTAACGTTGTAGCCGATGCCTTGAGTAGAAAGGATCGAGTCAAGCCACTACGTGTGCGAGCGTTGGGGATGATAGTCCAGTCGAACCTTTCAGATTTGATTCGAGTCGCTCAACGCGAGGCGTTAAAAGAGGACCAATTGGATAAAGAAGGACTTTTCGGGAACGAGAAGAATTTCGAACAGCGTGCGGACGAAATTCTCTATTTCAAAAGTCGGATTTGGATTCCGACCCTCCATGACCTTCGTGAATTAATCATGGACGAAGCGAATAAGTCGAAATATTCCATACATCCGGGATCTGATAAAATGTACCGGGATGTGAAAGAATTTTACTGGTGGCCAGGTATGAAAAAGGATATAGCCACATACGTCGGCAAGTGTACGACGTGTGCGAGGGTTAAGGCGGAGCACCAGAAACCTTCGGGAATGTTGCAACAACCGGAAATTCCGGAATGGAAGTGGGAGCAGATCACAATGGATTTTGTGACACACCTCCCCAAGACACCCCGAGGTCATGATGCGATTTGGGTAATCGTGGATCGATTAACCAAATCGGCACATTTTATTCCAATTAGGAATACTTTTAACACTGAGAGACTTGCGCAAATTTATATAAATGAAATAGTGTCTCGTCATGGCATCCCCATCTCGATCATCTCCGATAGGGATAGCCATTTCACCTCCAAACTTTGGCAAGCTGTCCAAGAAGCATTGGGAACACGTATTGACCTAAGCACAGCTTACCACCCTCAGACCGATGGTCAGTCTGAGAGGACCATTCAAACTTTGGAGGATTTGCTTCGTGCTTGCGTACTGGACTTTAAGGGAAATTGGGATCAACATCTCCCACTCGTTGAATTTTCCTATAATAACAGTTATCACAGCAGTATAAAGGCAGCACCTTATGAAGCATTGTATGGGCGGAAGTGCCGATCACCACTTTGCTGGTCTGAAGTGGGTGACCCGCAGATCATTAGATCGGATCTGGTCCAGGAGACGACCAGCAAGATTCTTGAAATTAAGAACAACCTAAAAGCCGCGCGGGACCGGCAGAAGAGTTATGCCGATACCCGTCGAAAACCGTTGTCATTTGAGAAGGGTGAAAAAGTATATTTGAAAGTATCACCCTGGAAAGGAGTGGTCAGGTTTGGAAAGGCGGGGAAGTTGGCCCCTAGATATATTGGACCATTCATTATTACTGCAAAAATCGGTCCGGTAGCTTACCGACTAGAACTGCCTGAGGAACTAAGTGCAGTTCATAACGTGTTTCATGTGTCGAATTTGAAAAGATGTCTGGCGGATGAGACATCGGTGTTACCCTTAGAGGGTGTGCAAATAAGTGATAGGCTCAACTTCGTAGAGGAGCCCATCGAAATAGTGGACGGTAAGATCAAGCAACTTAGACACAATAAGATCTCGTTGGTCAAAGTTAGATGGAATTCGCAACGAGGCCCAGAATTTACTTGGGAACGAAAGGATGAATTTCGGAAGAAATACCCCCACCTATTTTCTCAAAAGGAAGTAGTGGACGCGTAAAATTTCGAGGACGAAATTTTTATAACGGGGGGAGAATGTAACGATTCCGGTAAATCCAGGTATACCCTAGCCGGAATATACTATTTACGTGTTATTTAATACTGAGTGTATGAGTTATAGTACGTTTATACGAATATATATGGTTCACAGTATGAATCATACTCAATTATATAGTGAATCGTATTGGAATTACAATTAATCAATGTTCGGTTATTGAAACCCGAACGAATCGGGAATTACATTATAGACGAAGTATATAACGTTTAATGATATTTACGAAGTATTAATGCTTCGGGATAAGTAAATTATAGCACAGAAAAAGGATTTCGATTTAATGGTACGTCGGTACGCTAAACGAAACCTTTAACACCAAACCAAGCAAGAGACGATCAATCAAGCCGAAAAAGATGCGTAATTATTAATAATATGATGTTTTAATGTCATGAGTTAAGTTTTTAAAGTTTTTAAATCAGTTTTATATAAATTTTATGTTAACCCGAAAAACAACCATTTTAGGCTCGTTTCAAGCCGAATTACGAGTTAAACGAGAAACGAACTGAACCAGACTATCCACAACATTATCCGGATTGTGTAATCCGAATATGTGGCTTAGAATGGATTTGTGGGACCCACCCCCACCTCCACTTGGACCAACCGGCCCTATATGCACACACACACACTTCATTTGTTATTTTTTTTAGATCAAAAACTCTCTCAATCTCTCAATCCTTTCAACATCCATTCAAAATCCTTGATTTCTAACAAGACTTTGAAGGTAAAAACATGGTTTAGTTGGTTAAATCATAGTATTGATTTCTTTATTTTGAGTTGTTTTGCAAGAACAAGAGGTTCCAAGTGAAATATGGGTGAAAACCCGAGATGGAACCGGTTCTCGTGTGATCAAGGGATGTATACAAGTTATACAAAGGATCTTGATCCAAGTAATTAGTTAAAAGTGTTTAGAATGAATTTTTACGGTTGAAATCTTGTCAAATGAGTTTTCCATGTGAAAGACGGGTGAAAACCCGAGATGAAACCGACTCTTGCATGATCAAGAGATGTATACATGTTATACAAGGGATCATGGTCCAAGAAATGAGTAAAAAGAGTCGGGAATGGATTTCTACGGTTAAAACCTTTGTTTTTACTTAAAAACCGACACTTTGAAAGAAATGGTTTGATTATTGGTGTAACTTGCTTGGTATAGTGATATTGTGCTTGTAAGTGTTGTATCTAGCGGCTAGCAAAGGCTAGAAACCGAGATCCTTGCGATCTAAAGCTAGAAAACACAAAATAGTTCGGTTTTCGTGTGTATATGAGATTTGGACAGATTTTCGTGTGCTTAGAGTCGGGTCACGAAATTTCACAGAGATGATCTACACATGAAAATATGAGATCTGTGAATTTTTGGTAATTTTTGGATAAAAGATGAATATTTGGTGAATTTAATGCTCGGTTTTGGCCAAAAATAGTGAAAAATAGCAAAACATGATGAAAAATTCCGGAAAATTTAAGATAAGCTTTTTATAACATAAAAAAGTCACCCACAAAATTTGAGCTCAGTTGGAAAAGTCTAAGTAGGCTTTTCGGTGAAACGAGTTCTAGGGCTTTCTAGCTCGGTTTTGGGTGAAAATGGCTCGAAAAATAAGTTTTAAATTCTGGAAAAATTCCAGAAAGTTTTGAGGATGATAGAGATCATCCCAGAAAAATTTGGGATTTTTCTAAAGTGTTTTGGTATTTTTGATATATTTAGTATTTTAATAAGATTTAAAAATAGATAAATAAATGTAAATATAGGAAAATAAATCTGGGAAAATTCCAGAAAGTTATGAGGATGATAGAGATCATCCCAGAAAAATTTGGGATTTTTCTAAAGTGTTTTGGTATTTTTGATATATTTAGTATTTTAATAAGATTTAAAAATAGATAAATAAATGTAAATATAGGAAAATAAATCTGGGAAAATTCCAGAAAGTTATGAGGATGATAAAGATCATCCCAGAAAAATTTGGGAATTTTCTAAAGTGTTTTGGTATTTTTGATATATTTAGTATTTTAATAAGATTTAAAAATAGATAAATAAATGTAAATATAAGAAAATAAATCTGGAAAATTTTTACAAAATTCCTTACTGTCAAATTAAGTTTTGTGCAAAATTTCAAGACCCGAGACTAATCGGGTAATTATTTGTGCTAAAAAGAACATAAAAACAAGTTTTTAAAGCTTAAAACGTGTAAACCGGCAAGGTTCGCATAAGCGAGCTGACTGGTACATGAAAACTCTAAAAATGGACTATTTCATAAATCTATGTAAATTAAGTAAAATTAAATCATCCGAAAATAATTCGGATGATTTGGGTAATTTTACCCGATTATACCGTTTCCGGCACCGAAATACCGGAAACGGGCCCCACGGCCAAACGGGGTGTCAAACCGAGCTATAATTTCATCACTTTAACTAAATTGACTGTCAAACTCTAAGCAATGTCACAATCTGAGTCCTTAGAAGTGTCACGGGGTTAACATTGTCCCCGAATCGAGTACAGTACTGGGTTAACAATGTTCCCAGATGTACCGATTGATACGTATTTAAGTTATGGGAATTATATAGTAACGACTAGATATTATATTACAGATCCAGGCACGTAGCTGTTCCTTATATTACTCACCGACTCACAAAAAGGTGAGTTTTCACGAGCCCCTTTTAATGAATTGTTTTAATTATATTTTCCCGGGGCGGAAAACATGTCTTATTTAAAGTATTTAAGTACATACCGATCGTATGGAAATACTTGTACATTTATATATATATGGACTGATGCATAGAATATATAAAATGTTTATAATGTGTTATTGTTCTGGGGTAACATAGTTCCCAGGGGTTATATTGTTCTGGGGTAACATAGTTCCCAGGGGTTATTATTGTTCTGGGGTAACATAGTTCCCAGGGGTTATTGTTGTTCTGGGGTAACATAGTTCCCAGGAAGTTAAATGAAATGTTCTAGGGTAACATAGTTCCCAGCATGATTATATGGTTAATAAATGATTATTAACAATGATTTGTCAGTGTTTATTTAAATTAGTGAAACTCACCAACTATTCGTAGTTGACCCGTTTTCTTTACATGTTTTCTAGGTATGCCCAAGTTGGAATGATTGATATGTGCTTAACTATCTGTGCTACCTGTTGGAAGCTTGCTGCTCTATGTTTTGTAATGAATTTATTAATGTTTTATTGGTAATATATGTGTGTAACACTTAGACAGTAACGCAACTCGCAACAATGTAATATGTTATAAATTAATGTAGTGGTATTTTCTTTATAAGCAATGCTGTTGATATCAGATGTGTCTGTTGCATCCCGTGTACGTTTCCGCTGCGGTTACGGGGTGTTACATATACGATCATAATCAGTATCGGTCAGTTACTCATTTAATCACTACGAATTAACTGATTTATCGTTTACTCGCTATGTAGTAAATAAGGTATACCTCGTTTTGTCACAAATATCACAGCCTGCCTCCCAAAAATTGACATCCACCTAATGTTGACTTCCTGCTCATATTGCATCCATCGTAGTCACTATCTGTGTAGGCAAGTAGATCAAAAGCATTATTCTTGGGATACCAAATACCCAAGTCAGGCTTTCATTTCAGGTATCTAAAGATTCTCTTGACAGCTGTCATATGAGATACTTTAGGATTTGCCTGGAATCTTTCTCTCACACACACAACAAACATGATATCTGTTCTTTAAGCAGTCGGTTATAAGTGATCCAATATTAGCTCTATATTCATGTTGATCCATAGGCTCCCCCTTTTCATCAGCTACCATCTTCTCATGTGTGTCCATTGGAGTAGAAGCAGTCTTCAAGTCTTGGCATTTGAACTTGCTCAAGATGTCTTGTACATACTTAGATTGACATATGAATATTCCATCCATCTTTTGTTGAACTTGTAATCCAAGAAATAAATTCATCTCTCCCATAGAACTCATACAGTATTCAGACTTCATGACTTCTTCAAACTCAAAACACATATGTTCATTTATTGATCCAAATATGATATTATCAACATAAACTTGAAGTAGAAGTAAATCTCTTCCACTTTTCTTGTAGAAGAGGGTTGTTTCAATGGCTCCCCTTGAAAACCATTAGCAAACAGAAGTTTAGACAAATCATCATACCAAGCTCTGGGAGCTTGATGTAATCCATATAGAGCCTTGTTAAGCTTATATACTCTATTTGGATAATTAGGGTTCTCAAAACCTGAAGGTTGTGTGACATACACCTCCTCTTCTATCTTTATTCTTAGATGCATCATAGGCTAAGAAGATCCTTATTGCTTCTAGTCTTGTTACAGGAGCAAATACTTCTTCAAAGTCAATTCCTTCTTCTTGTAAACATCCAAGTGCAACAAATCTTGCCTTTTTCTTCATTAAAATCCCTCTTTCATCCTTCTTATTTCTGAAAACCCACTTTGTGTCTATTGCAAATTTTCCTCTTGGCTTGTCAACTAGTTCCCAGACTTCCAAATTTCGGAACTAAGCTAACTCATGTTGATTGCTTCTACTCAACTGTTTCCCTTCAAAACTTGAACAATGTTCTTTGGTTATGCTTGGGATAGAATGCAGGAATACAAATAAATATTTGCAGCTTCAGATGCACTTCTGGTCACTCTTTCATGCAGGTCACCAATGATGTTTTCTGTAGGATGGTCTCTTTGAACAGAAGAAGTTTTAATGATTTGATTAGAGGTTAAATTTGAATCAAGATTTGAGTCATTTAGATCAGGCTCTTCAATGATCAAGTCGAGTGATTCATTGTTCATTTCTGCTTCTTCAACATTCTGATTTGATGTTGATGCAACATTAATTCCCATATTCAAGTTTTGAAACAAAGTTTCAAATCTTGACTGGCTGTCATGTTGGTCTTGATTTTGTTGGCCTCTTGTTTGATCAAGATGCATGTCATGGATCTCTTGATCATGTAGGTAATCAAGTTATTCATTTGGCTCATTTTCATTTTCATCTCATTCATAAATCTTCCTGTTAAAAGAGAACCCATGATCTTCATCAGCAACTTTTGACCATAATTTGTCTAAATCAATTTTCTTTTCAGAAGTTGTTTCAGGAACACTTGTTCTATAAGAATTTTCATCAATGTCTCCAGGATAGATTTTGAAAGATTTGATCAACTTCTCTATATCAAACAACCATGTTGCTCCATCAACAGTGTTGAACTGATTCTCATTAAAGATTATATCAGATGATTCAATCACACTCAAATGATCTTTCACATAAACTCTATATGCTTTTGAGTGTGAAGAATATCAAACAAAGAAACATTCCAAAGACTTTTTTTCAAACTTGTTCAAATAATTTATAGTGTTTAACAGAGAGCATTACAACCAAATGACTTAAGAAACTTGATGTAGGGATTTCTTCTATACAAAATCTCATAAGGAGTTTTGTTTTGACTTTTGTTGAGAAGGACCCTGTTTTGAACATAACATGCAGTGTTAAATGCCTCAGTCCAAAAAGTTATAGCCAAATAAGCATCTGCAAGCATGGTCCTTGCAGAATCTATTAAGGTTCTATTTCTTCTTTACGCAACACCATTTTGTTCAGGACTTCTAGGAGCACTGAATTGTTGGAACATTCCTTTAGCTCGACAAAATTCAGTCATGATTCCATTCTTGAACTCAGAGCCATTGTCACTTCTCGTTACTTTAACCCTTGCATCTAACTGATTCTCAATCCTTGTTACACAAATTTTGATTATCTCTGCAGCTTCATCTTTTGAGCTTAGAAAGTATACTCGTGTGAATCATGAATAATCATCTATTATCACCATACAATACCTCTGTTTGCCAATACTTGGAACACTTACAGGATCAAAGAGATCCATATGAAGCATTTCAAGTATTTGTTCAATTAAGTTTATGAGTTTTTTTTGTGAGATGATTTATGTTGCTTCCCTTTTTTGCATGAAATACATCTATCATCCAATTTGAACTCTCTTCTACAAGTTTGTTCCCTTTTTGGTAAACCAATAACATGTTCACCTTTTACAAGTTTTGATTCATTCGCAGATGCTTTGGAGACAAAGCATGTTCCACCTCTAGAAATGGCATCTTTCATTCTCAGTTCATATAAGTTTCCATTTCTAGGTGCCATCATCATAATCATCTCAGGTGGAATCACAAACTCGGGTTTCAGAATGAAATGTGAGATTCATCAAATCCAACCTTATAACTTTTATCACACATTTGTGATATGCTCAAAATGTTATATTGCAGACCTTCCACATGAAAAACATTATCAAAAGAGACTTTCCCATTAGTGAGAATGTCTTTGCCCACAATCTTCCGTTCATTTTCATCACTACCAAAAGCAGCTAGGCCTTCAAACTTTTCTTCATAGTTGACCAATGATCTTTTATCATAGATCATGTGTCTGGAACATCCACTATCCATATACCATACATCATTCACTTCTATGGATTTTTCCTGCATAATTTAAAAGAAAGTGATCAGTTAAGTGATGAATCATAAGCTATTTCAACTTGTAAGACATCAGCAACATCATTATCAGTTGCAATTGGTTTTGGATCCTTATAAACCAATTCACAAGACTCATCAGTCTCATAACCAGTTTCAAATGAGTTTCCACAGTAGGAAATTATGCTTTTGCATTCTTCAATGACAGTTTCCCTTTTGATGATAATTATTGGGGCTTTAGACTTTGACTTACATAAGAATCCATGTAGTTCATAACCACGTTTCATAAGAAATTTCTCATCACCATTGAGTTCTTTTCTTGCCTTCTTTTGAATATTTTCTTCTTCACCTTACTTTTATTTTCTTTGGTTTCTGACATTTCAGAATCAAAAGATTTCTCAAAATCTTGAGACTTAATAGACGCAAATATGTTTAGATTCTTGGTAATGAAACTTCCTTTCTTCTCAATTGTTTCATTATTCTTCACTTGATCATCAACTTTCTCCTTTCCCATATTCAAATACTCAGTGTATATATTTTTGTAGAATGCAAAATCTTGTCCAAAATTTATATGATCTGGAACATGAAATGGTTATGGAGAGAACCTTTCTTGACAGGTTTCAGTGTGATGGCCATAAACATCACAGATTTTGCTCCATACTTTTCATTTGAAGCTTTCACTTGAGTTTCCCCTTTTAAATCTTTTACTTGGACTTGAAGGATCAATTCCAATGGTCTTTTGATGAGTAATTTGACCATCAAAATTGATTAATAATTGGTACGAATTGTTCAATATTTTCGTCTCCTCTTTCAACTGCACTCTTCACAAAATTTATCTAATCTAATTTGATTGAGCTCTCATTTCTTTCACTTCTTGGTTTTGACCGTCTTCTTACATAATCTTCCATGCTTTCTACATGTCCCATATTAAATAATTCATGATTAGAGAACACTAGAGAGATTGGTATAAAATGATCATCACTTTTGAAAATTTAATCATTCTTCTTGTTGACTTTGACACTTGATTTCTTTGATGACATTTTGCTTGTCTGAGTGTCATTGTTTTTCTTTCCTTTGGACCCACCACAAAGTTCAAAATATTTATGTTCTCTTCTCATCTACTCATGGTGTTTTCTCATCTTTGGAGTAATTTTTGGTAACAAAGGAATCTTGTCCCTTGAACCTTTTCTACTCTTGTATTTTACTTTCATACTACCACAGCTTGAGCATTGATCACTTGATTCTCTAGAGTTATCTTCACTTGACACATTATACTCTTGATTTTTAACAGAAACTTGAATTCTAACAGATTGTTCAACTATCTTTTCTTTTGTTTCAACAGTTTTCTCCGCAAATTTTCCTTCCTCATCAAAATCAACCATCTTATAATTCTCAAAAAATTATTCTTTATCTTCAAACACTTTCTTGAATTGATCAAGATATGCCCCTCTATTATCCTTGTGCACCTTTAATGAATAATTGTCATCAAAGGGTGGTGGAACAACTTTATACTTGTATTCTTCTTTAATATTCTTCAATTTTCCACAGATGTTACCATTTGACACAAGGTTTTTTAGAAACTCAAACCTTTAACTCTGTAGTGTATCTAGATTGATTTTCATAACTGCCCATACAATCTTGCTCTAAACCTTTGATTTGATTCTCATAGATTATTCACTCGTCTCATACACATTAATTATACTTTGTTTCTTGAAACATTTAGTTTTTAACTGACCAATCTCCTTTCACAATATATCATTCATTTCAAGTAATTCAGAAGTTGTAAGATTTGAATGTACCTGTGATGTTGAGGTTTTAGCTTGATCACCAATTTTTTCCATAAAAGCAACTTT
This sequence comes from Bidens hawaiensis, assembly GCF_021521415.1. NCBI lineage: Eukaryota > Viridiplantae > Streptophyta > Magnoliopsida > Asterales > Asteraceae > Bidens > Bidens hawaiensis. Next base: position 19,927 of record NW_027504352.1, read on the forward strand.
TTCCTTCTCAATATCTTCAACATGATTGCTCCAGAAAAACAAACCATCTTGTGGTTATTGAGCTACAGCAGCAATCCCTTGGTTTCTTGGCTAAGTGGCATTGTTTCTATTTTGATTGGTAGGAGCTTGGAGGGATTTGTTGATTTCTCTGAAAAGGTGGTTTTTGAGGAACAATTTGTTGTTAGTTCTGTTGTTGAAAGTTGTTGTTATAATATTGTTTATGTTGTTGACCTTAAGCTTGAGCTTAGTTCGGAGAATGAAACTGATTTCTTTGAATGTGTTCTTGTTGTGGAACGGTCTTGGTTGGTTACATTCTCTGGCAAAATGACCAGGTTGTTGACAATTATAGCAGATATCCTTGTATTATCAAATCCGATCCTGTCACTTGGTCCAGAAAATGTAGACCTTCCAGTTCTATTGTACAATCTCTTGCTTCTTACAGCCAATATGGTAGCTTTCCATTTAAGATCCATGTCTTCCAAATCATCATCATCAATTTGCTCCAGATCCTCTTACACCACACTTGTATGAATCAAATTTTTTGCTACAAAGGCAGTGTATGATTCAGTGAACATTGAGAACAGTGCTTGATACCCATTCCCTTTATTTGTGTTTCCTGGAACATAAGGAGTGTTTCCACTTGCTATTGAAGAGGTATCACCATCATCCAACATCTGGACATTAATTCTTTACTGTCCACTTTGGCTTCCAGATTGGCTTGCCACAAATACTCTTGGGTCTCAAAATTTAATCACTTGGTTCTTCAATGATGGGAACTTGTTGTTGATTTTTAGTTGACAAGTTTCTCATTGGTGCAATTATAGCATTAGCAACTTGAAAGCTTGGTTTCTCTTCCTTTATCATATGATTTTCAATCATCTCATGCTCAGCTGCTTGTAGAAAACAGATAACATTATCTAGCTTGAAATTAGAAAAATTTTCCTTTTCCTTAATAAACTTGCTAGCGATGTACCATTCACGAGATAGAGAAGATAGCAACTTCTTGTTCTACAAAAAATCAGGGATGACAAGATCAGTGATTCTTATTACATTGATTATTGCAACAAACCTTTGCAATGCAGATTTCAACCATTCTTCTTCTTTGAACTTGAACCTTTCAAGCTGTTGCTTCAGCCTGTCTTTCTTGATATTCTTCGACTCAGTGTTTCCTTCAAACATCTCTTCCACAACATCAAACATGGCCTTAGCAATTGTGTGATGAACCAAAAGTCCCAATAACACATACTAAAAAATAGGCAATACAAGCATAAACCTAAAACTTTGTTGCTAAAATAGAAATCAAAACAAGAATATATATATATTTATATATATATATATATATATATATATATATATTCAATAGCTAAAATTGAATGCATTTAGCATAAAAATATTAAAAACCAACACTATCAATTGTGTTAGAAGTTAAAACAGGGACATATTAGAACAAAAATAAAAAACCAAAAGATCCCAAATACATCAAGCACTTACAGCTAAAGAACCTAAAGAAATAAGAAACGATGACAAATGGCCTAATTAACCAAAATATGTGAAATAAAACTAAAATCAGCATAAATAACAAACATGCTTAAAAAATCATGTAGAAACAAATGTGAAAATACAAACCTAAGCTAAGAATGTAGCAATTTTGTATCTGCAAATATAAACATCACACTTTTTTACCTTTATAGAATTATTTAAGTACACAACTGTTCACACATAAATAAATAAATTAATAAATTAATTAATTAATTAATTAATTAAACGCATCAAACATCAAGATTTCAGATACCGAAATCCCAAATCAAGATCCCAAGTTGGGATTGCCACCTAAAATTCATAAATAAGAAGGTAAAATCAACCTGAAACATGACGGGTGCTTCATCTGCAGATCTTTAATCGGTGTTATAGAAATTGGGCCAAGCGATTCCTCCTCCCAGTACTGCCTCCATCTTTATTCTCTCTATATTTATACACATGTTTTGTGACAAATTCTATTTAAAAAATAGAATTAGAAGCTTACCCTTCTAACAATGATTGAAACCCCGAAGGAAGAGTTTCGGGGAGCTTGATAAATGATGAAGATTAATGTTGTTGAAGAGAAGTTGCTGGAGAGTGGAAGTGGAGAGAGAATATGAGAGGGTTGTAACTACGGATGAGCTCGGTATCGTACCGGTACTGATCGGTATTGATACCGAAAATACCGATCCCGAAATTCAAAAATTCTTTGTATTGGTACTGGTGTCGAAATATTAGGTACGGTAACTGTACCGAAAGTAAAAATTCGGTTCACTTCTTATTATGTCTCTTTGAAGCAGGATGAGGGATTCAAAAGTTCAAAGCTTAAACACTTGTACCATATGTTGTTAGATTTGTAAACTCTTTATTTTAAGAGTTTTTGTTAAAAGACATTTTTGCCCATCCTATATGTATATTAATATACTTGGAGGTACCCGCGCGATGCGGAGTAGGCGACAAGTTACAACATGATTCTCGTTTATGTTTTAAATTGCGTGTTGCGTCAGGGTTTTTTACGTGTACATTTAAAATATGCTCACTATTAATGCGCTACAAAGTAACTATAAACATCATGATATTGTCACACCCCAACCTACGGCGGAAATGCCGGGGCATAACTGATTGCTCACAACTCTTCAAATGTTACTATCAAGCAATAATATAAGTTTTGATATCTATTAAATAAATTTGCAAGTAACAAACATCCATACAAAATTCAAAATACACAAGTACATATATCAATTAATAACAATATGTTACATTAAGTTTTCTTCTGTTATAAATCCTTAAGTGGTCTTGTACTTCACATCAAACGAATACTTGCATATGCGTTGAAAATAATATAGTTTATTCAACATAAGGTTGAGTGAGCAACACATCAGTTCAAAGTATAAATAAAAATATGTATTTGCAACAAGTCATATGAGAATAACAAAATAACCAAATGAGCAAGTACAACTGAGATTTCGAGAAGCACAAAGCTATAACGACTGGCGTATGATCATACCAGACTGAGATTATGTTGGACCTCATGGAATGCGAAAGCATGCAAAGCAAATAAGCACATAAACAAGTAAGGTATAAGTTGTTAACACATAAGAAAAAGTTGCAGTTTTGAGTATAAGTATATATGATAAATATATTTACGCATATGTTCCCAAAACGTGGAAAAAGAAGTAAGATAGGGGAATGTGGTACTCACCTTAGTAAATTAGCAAGAGATAATGAATAGGTAAGAAAGCGGTAAGTTAAGCTCTTCGGAATTTACCGACGAGGAAACTTAAGAAAGGATAGTTGCAGGGATAAATTGAATTTCAACGATAAATCTAAAACTAGATAGAGACACGGGAATTTGATGATGATCGGGTATCTTCTTACAAAGGTTAGTTGTTTATTATTAATTTTTATTATCATAGTTTTACCATAAATAACATGAATTAATTATAAAATACATAAATACTTAAATAAATAACTATAACGATTTTATAGTTTGTGAAAGAGATTTGTTTTAACTAGTTCTTTTAAATTAAAGAAAAATACATTTAATATATTTATATACATTTATGTTTGTTAAAAATCTTTACTTAGTCTAATATATATATATATATATATATATATATATATATACATACATACATACGTATGTAGTTTTACGAAAAGATTGAAAACGACAACTAACGACGTCGGTATAGTAAAACGAAGATTATTTATCACCATATCAATAATGTTATTTAATTAATTAAACGAACCCAAAACCTTTAAAATCCTTATTAATTAAACCTATAACAATTTTTAAATCACAATAATACGTACATATATATCTATATATGGTTTATCTTAGGATACGAAAGGTGATCGGTTATTATGCCGGTTTTATAAAAATATAAACCAGTTATTAAATAGATTGATATATATTATATACTAAATTAATACTAGAAAGATAATAATAATAATAAAATAAAAACAAAAATGTTGCTGGAGAGACTCGAACCCGAGCCCTCAAGCCCACGACTCAAAGCTACGCACACCAGCCAACTGATTTAGATGATCAGTTTGTAATAACATCATAAACGCGTTTACATAACTAGACATACCAGAAATCCGAATTATACTATAAACCCTAACAAATCAAATCAATCAAATATGTTGTATTTGACTTAATTAACGATAGGGTTCTTGAACAGCAATCAAAAACGAACCCAACCATAAGAAATATCACCTTAGAAGATGATCGGAAGTGGATTTAATCGAACTCGACAGTGGCGGCTAAACTTTGAGATGAACGGACGAGCAAACGACTATGATAATATAATTGGATTGAGGGGTTTAAATGACGAGGGTTAGGCGCTGCTAATCATATATTTAATTGAATTATAATTATCGATTACATGTATATTAGGAATGAGGTGATGTCAACCAATAAATCAAGAATTACGAATCAAAGTTTGACCAATTAACATAATTGTTGGTGTCGGCAGGCCGCATTAGGTAAGTGTAATCAAGTTGTGATTTAATTTCCAAGTTTTTACGAAGATTATGGTCAAGGAACGTAAACGGGTCTTGGGTTTACTACATGGGTCGGGTTGATGGGATTGGTAATGTGTTAATGGGTTGGGAATTTAGGTTTTGCAAAATGGTCCCTGAAGTATGTAGAGGGATACAAAAGAAGGTAAAACTTTAGATTAGGGTTAAAAAGTGTTTATTTTTCAAAGTTAAAATATATTTAACAAATAAAATAAGCAATGAAAATAATTTAATAATTACTCGATAAACGCGTTAAAATTTCCGAACATCGAAATGGATATTTAATTAAAATAAAAATTTGAAATTTCCGAGTTGTTACAGATATGTACAAAATATTCTACCAAACTGCAGCACTAAGATTTCATAATTTTTCTTTATGACTTGATTTCCGCCTCATACGACTCGAGTAACCATTGAAAAAGAGAAAAAAAATATCAAAGTTGGACGCCATGATTCGGCTCTTAATTGTTTACTAAAATTCGGTATTTTCTAAAAAAAATGTCACTTTTACCATTGTCTCCAACAACCGCTGATTTCCCATTAACTGCAATAAGCACCATGCTATATGGCCCATATACAAGTGGTGCCCCACCTGTAACAAACAAAATAATATTTGCTTAGAAACTATCAGATACGATTAGGCTGCAAAACGGGCCAGCATCAACACGGTGAAAATTTCACAGGGTCGCATCTGCATGGTGAAATTATTAATAAATAAATGCTACGAGTATTAAAACATAAGTATAGTGAAATTATTATCAAATAAATAAAATGAAATACATAAGTTTGAATACCATTGGTGCATTACTGCAGTGCTGAGCTGGAAAATAAAAACAAGTGTACAGAACATCTTGTGTGCATACCTCATTCCATATGAACTTCAAACAGTCACTTGTTGTAGCCATCGCTCTTATTTAGTGCTAAGATGGAAGGTGTTTCTATGAAAATTATGACAGCAGATTGCTAAAATAATATTACACTAGTAAATATTATATGGACACAAAAACGAGATAAAAAACATATCTATGAAACTTATAAAAACCTTACTTTGGGCGTTTCTTGATCGTTCTACAGCTTGATTCACAGCAATATTAAAGTCATCTTCATACCAACCCTGTTTCTTTTACCATCAACATCACGAGCTACCCAAGCAAAGCATTAAATAAGTTCAATTAAATAAGAAAAAAACTTAAGTTTGTCTCAGTCATAATACTTTGCCATAATTATGTTAAATAATAATAATAATACAGTCATTTTGGAATGAATATAGGTTATAGTAAAAATAAATAAATAAATAAAACTGACCTACCTAACTATTAAGCACGGTGGAAAAAACCTTATTATACCTCTATTATCCACCTAGATGTTATCCATGTACTAAGACAAACAAAAGAGAGAATTCTAACTAATACATAATGTATACAACAAAAGAAAACAGAGAACTTGCTAACAAAGGTAGTGAGCAGTCAATACTGCTATCTAACAAAACAAAGTAAATTGAATAAGAGGCAACGTTTAATATGGATATGAATTGTTCGTTTATACTTTTAATGAACGAAGTTAAATGAACATGATCGTTTCTTAACGAACAAACGAAATAAAAAAAACCGTTCGTTTATTGTTTGTGTTCAACAGTTTTGTTTCAGTTTTTTCAATTTTAGTACGGTTTCGATTTTGGTTTCAGTTTGATTCCGTTTTTTTTGTTTCGTTTCGTTTTTGTTTTACGGTTTTTTGTTTCGGATCAGATTTAGTTTTTCAGAATTTTAGTTTCTTTTAAGTTTCAAACTTACAATTTTTTGTTTCAGTTCAGATTTAGTTTTTTCGGTCTGTAGTTTCTTTTCTGTTTAACTTTTTTCAGTTTTTGGTTTCGCTTTGGATTTAATTTTTTGGTTATTTGTTTTGGTTCATTTTCAACTTTTTTTCTTTTTTTCGTTTCGGTTATTTTATTTGTTTTTGGTTTCGTTTCATTTTGGTTTTAGGTCTTTTAATTTCGTTTCAATTATTCGGATTTTAGTTTCGGTTTGTTTCAGTTTATTCTGTATCTTTAGTTTTCTGTTCAGTTTGAGTTTATTCAGTTTTTTCATCTGGTTTAGTTTCGGTTTTTTAGGTTTGGGTTTGGTTCGGTTGTAGTTTCTTTTCAATTAAGATTAACTGGTTTTGGTTTCTGTTTAGTTGCGTCAAACTAGATTCATGTATTAAGCTGCTTTGTTGTTTTTAGCATCAAATCAAACCTTCTTGTTATGTAGCCTTTTCTACTCATCTACAGTAGCTCTGTATAACAATTTTAAAAAATCTCAAATCAAGTTAAAACATGTTTACAATAAAGAAGAAAGACTTACATTTAAGTGATTTTCTTTATTTGTTCTTTTAATGGGGTTGTGGCACAATGAAGCAGCATTAGTGATTGCCTAAATGCCTTCATTTCATTACAATCAAATTATAAATAAAGATATATTAAATATTTTTTAGAATATATTAGAGTCAAACCATTACTTAAGCCATTAAGTTGGAGTTTGTGGCTCCGTGTCTTCGGATATTTTAGTGTTAGGCCCATTAGTGCAGCAAATAAGAGTTATCTTTCTTGGCTCTTTGTCATAGAAAACTATTATGGTTAGCCGGTTAGGCCCATTAGTTTAGCCTAGACCCCGCAATACAACCCTTCGATATAAAATGGTTTCATTTGGTAAACTCAAATGATACGAGGGACTATTTGGGTCTCTCATAATACGCAACGGGTAAAAACTTAGTTCGTTTGATGACCGTTTTGTAACTTTGAAATGCTAACGAATGAACATAAACGAACACGAAAAGTACATTTTTTAACGAACGAACACTAATAAGAAAATTTGTTGAAATAAGTGTTCGTGTCCCTCTCTTTATTCAGTTAACATTAACCAAACGAACACGAACAAATTACCCATTTAGCCCTCAGCTTTTCAATAATGGGATTACGCCATCTAGGCTCAGCTCAAATTAATTAGGGCTCAGTCCCTATCTTCTGTACCTGGCTATCTCTTACATTCATTCATAACATACGTACATATCATTCGTACATTATACATAACATTATAACTTGACAGTACGCTCAATATCCGAAGATCGTTCACGTACCGACAAGCAATCATTCATACTTTATATACATATCATTCGTATCTTCAAACTATCACCTGACGGTACATGCAATATCCGAAGATCATTCACGCACCGTCAATCATTCATTTATACATAATCATGTAAGGCATACACTTACCACTTAAGGTAAGTGTATTAACTAATCACATCGAGTATGCACACAACCCCGAAAACATAACAAGGAATGGGGCGAGAAGAGAACTCACCTGAACTCGGTTAAGTTCACCGTTTATGGTTATTCCTTTCTTGAACTGTGCACGACATAGCTGTATAACAATTACACGTATCAATTTAACTATCACTACCCATATCGTGTTTCTATTTTAATTATTACCCTCAACGAACAGGGGTCCGGGGGCAGCGCCCCTGGCAGCGGGGGTTCTAGGGGCGGAAGCCTCTAGCGGGGTCCAAGGGGCAGAGCCCCTGGCTGGGGTTAAGCTGCCATGTCAGCTTGGAAAAATTTTATTTTCATTAACTGTCTTAACATATTTTCCATTAGGATTTCATGATAATATTTTATTGTTAACCTCTCAATCCTTTAAGGTATCTTCGATAAATTAAAAAAGTTCAAGGGCTATTTTGTAATTAAATCATTCTTCCCTAAGTCCAGGGACTGTTCTATCATTCTTTTAATCTTCTAATTCGTTAGCCAGTTCTTTAACAAATGAGGTTCATTCGTTACTTCTTGACTTTATAACGAATTGAACCCCTTATAACGAACTAGTCATCATAAAGAATTGGACCTTTGTAACGAACTGAACCTTATAACGAATCAGTCCTCATAACGAATCGGACCTTATAACGAATCGGTCATCATAACGAATTGGACCTTAACGAACTGGTCATCATCATAATGAATTGGACTTAACGAACTGGGGCTAGTTCGTCATTCTTTCATTAACGAATCAATTCACGAATTAAGGGCTAGTTCGTTAAACCTCCGTAACGAATTAGGGTTAGGTCAGAGAATGTCATAACATTCTCTGACTTAACCTTACACATTCTCCTCGCCTCTGGCGCCGCCTTTCCGGCGCCGTCATCGCCGGAAAAAACGAGATCTCACTCGTTTTCCACCGTTTTTCGTCCCGTTCAATCCAGATCTGAGCTAGGGTGACCCCTAAGCTCATCTTTTGTTCGGTTTTATACCCGATTCCACCCGGATCTCATGACTTTAACGGTTTAAGGGTGTCGGCTCGTCGTTTCGCAACTAAATCTAGCGGGTTTGGATCCATACAACATCATACTATCATTACCTCGGGTCGGGATCAGTTTTCCTTCTTGGTTAGGCTAGAGAAAGAAAAACTAGAGAGAGAGCTTAAGTGTGTGTTTTGGGTGGTGTGTGGAATATGTGTAAATGAATGGATTAGGGGTTAATTATGTTTATATATAATGGGTCATGGGCTTAAGCCCATGGTTTTTATCTCTTTCCATTTTAACCCCAAGTGCATAACTCACATCTATTTACCCAACACAAGCCCAACTCATAATAACCCATATTTTATTTATTAACCGAAACGAGAAAATGGGATGTTACAATTCATGTTCGTGAACGTCCGTTTATGTTCATTTATTTACCTTCGTTTTTGTTCATTCGTTTATTATATATTGCTAGTTTATATCCGTACACTGATTGTTTAGGGTATTAGAAGAGTAAAACAAATACGAACGTATCCATTTTAACAAAAGTTGACTTTTAGAATAATAAAACAAAAACTCAATCCATTAGCTAAAACAGTAACCAAACATCTCTTCATATTGCCCATGTTTATTTTATTAACATAGAGTGCTAAATAGAATTCTCACTTACAACTAGCTCAAAGTCTTCAGGATTCTTAATTATAGACTAATCAAATAAGTAGAACTTGTATGTTTTTGCTTTGGTTATCAAAAAATTATTTTGTTTCAACTTGGCTCCTTTTTAGAAAATAAACGGAAAATGTAAATGAATTAAAAGTTGCCTGCCACCGAATTAGGTCTAACAAATGAAACAAAAGATTTCGGTTCCAGCTCTTAACTACCTGAAAACAACCGAACTGAAAAACACATTATTCATTCATCAAATAAATTACAAACTTTGGACACAACGCAATCTATACAAAACATATCATCTCAAGTTTGATCTCGGGAGTAGTGAACTCATTGAAAACATAAAAGCCGCCTTATGCTATAACATGTTATCTTATGCTACTCCAATTATAGCATTTTCTTCATCAGATTTAGGGGGTGTTTGGGATTGTTTATTTTCACCAACTTATAAACTTTTTGAAAATTAATTTGGTGTTTGGGATTGCTTATATTGTGAGAGAAAAAGTTTCATAAGTTAGAATGTCGTAACTTATTAATTTAATATAAAGTTATAAGGAGGTAAAAAAAGGAATCCCAAACACCTCCTAGTAATACTGGACTTGTTTTGCTGACTTGCTCCATGAGTTAGCTTCATTGTAGCTTTGGTTCAACCTTCAACACAACTTTAACCTAAATCTATATACATAAGCCGTTTACAACTAAATAAGGGTATTTTAGACATTTCAGGCAGCTAATAACAAATTACCTTTCTGTGAGTTACCTCACCGAGCCTATCTGATGGTTGACCGCTCACTGTTTTATAACATATAAACTATTAGTCGCATTTGAACCCTGTTTTTATAACATAAGTTAATTAAAAACAACAAGATAAACTGTGAAAAAAAAATACTAAAGAGCATAAAATAAACGTATATTGCACATTAAGCAATCACCTTGTTAGCTAAACGATGAAACATGTATAATAAACTCTCAACATGAAGTTATGTAAGAGTCTTTCATGTAGCTTTCGCAGGTCCACTTGTTACACAAATAGCCCTAAATAATACAACAAAAAATGAACCTTAGAACAAATAACCACAATGTACAAGTTTACAGATCTTGTCTTGATTTACTAAGAAAATTGAATATATACATATGGCTGAAACCCTAACCGCCGCGGTTGTACTACCAACCACCACCACTGAAGCAAACAATCACCTTCAAATCGTATAACGATTCTGATGTGCCTGCTCTACGATTCCTCTGATCAATTTGATTTCACAGATAACCATCAATCTGAGTATTTCACCAAGTGGCCGATGGCGCGCCTAAAAGTTCTTGTGTTACCTTCGTTTCAGTCTCATGTATCCTATTTGACGAATATGTAGAATGAATTTGAGAGAGAGAGAGAGAGAGGAAAGAATGGAAGACAAATGCAATTTGAAATTTGAAATGCACTTTGGGTTATGAAAAGCCCAGGTGTTTGAAGGAGAAGAGATTCAAAGCTTGTAGAGTTGTACCATAAGCATAGAGAGTTGTTAAAACTCTTAAATTTAAGAGTTTTGTGTTAAAAGACCTTTTTGTCCTTCCAATACACATTTTAATATAGTATAGATATATGTATATGTTAATAATAAAACGAACTTTATTTTATTAAAACCCGAACATCATTATGGACGTTTTTCGTCGTTAATCGTTATTTACAAATTTCTTATATTTGTTATATTATATTAATATATATATGTATGTATGTATTTTTAATAAAAGAAATATATATGTGTTAAATGTGTTATCTATATTTTATACCGTTAGATTTTCATTAAAAATCACAAAATATATATTATATGATAATTGTGTATTTAAAAGTGAGTAGTTACATTATTTATCATATTACAAGTTATATTTATTTATATAAATTCTTATATTATTTAAAATTTATTTACTTACATATTTATATAAATGTATTATATTTATACCTCATAATTTGTTTATAAAAATTATATATTAATGGTTTTATATTAAACTCATTTTATTTATTTAAACTAATAATATGATTTCACATTAACAATAACCGGAGAGTTCAATCAACAGATCAATAATCATTCTAATCCAATCATAATTCAAATCATCGAAATCTCAAATCGACTACTCGTGTTATATCTTTTATAATTAATTTATATTATTATTTAATTAGGAATCTTTGACGATATATCCTGAAGGATTTATCTTTCTCATATCATCACTTATATTTCGTTAATCCGATCAGGTGAGTATCTCACTTCCCCTTTTAACTATTTTAACCGTTTTGAATATGCATTCTATTTATTTTATTAATATATTATTACTCAATTTGCAACTGTTAGTCATGTGTGGTTTAACAGTTTATACCTAACGTGTTATATGCTTATATGCTTAACCTATATACATGTCGGAGAGTCCAACATATTCTCAGTCTTGTGTGATCATACGTCCGTTGTGTTAGCCATCGTTCATTTCATCTGACATCGAGCTTACCGACAACATTACTTATTTGCTCATTGGTTAAATTGCTTATCTCAGATGACACAGTTTGCTCTTTATTTATTATTTTATAATCATGAAAAATCTAGTGATTTACTCACTCAACCTAATGTTGACAAAATTATTGTATTTTTAACGCATATGCAGGTCATCGAATGATTTGATTGATTAGGATCTTTTTGAAGAAACTTAGGGTCTCATACTAAAGAAGAAGATACAAGAACTTTAATTATATTATGTCTTTACTCGTTACTACTTATGAAATCATGTACTTGGATTATTAGAAATTTAATTTAATAGATATTGTCACATTTAATATTACATTTAATATTATTTGAAATTTAATTTCTAGTGGATCTTACCATTCCTAGAAAACTACTTATTTTTATTTGAACCCTTTATATATATATATATATATATATATATGTATATAGGGGAGGGATATTTTCAGAACCTTGATAAGTTGTAAGAACTTTCAGAACTCAATATGGACCACACATTTAACTAAATGAGTATGGAATATGTGACTGAGAATAAATCTGATTAAAAATGAATCAGGAAAGAGAATAAAGATTTTTGACGATAACACAAATACGTTTAAATGTTAGTTACACATGTGTAATAAGTCGATTCGGTGTGTAAAAAAATATTGTAATTTTTTTACATTACTTACACTTACTTATTACATAAGTGTAAAAAAATAATTAAAAAATTGTTACGTTGAGTTCTTTCGAGTTCTTAAAACTCAAAGTGGTTCTCAAAAGAAATCAATCGTATATGTGTATATATATATATTGTTATATATTGTTATCCTAAAAATAAGTAGTTTTCTATGAAGATTTGGAATAAATCATAGTCATTGGATTATGTTAATCAATTGTTGAGATTTAAAATTATCAATATCGACATAGTTTTCTAAAATTACTATTTCATCATTATACCGACATAGTTTCCTAGAATTTGTTCTTTCATCATAATTTGTAATGTCAAATGTCAAAAATTTGTTGGTTCTTACCATTCCTAGGAAACTTCTTATTCTTATTTGAACCATTTTCTCTCTCCTCTCTCTCTTTATATATATATATATATATATATATATATATATAATATATATATATTATATATATATATATAGGGTAGGGTTGATGTAAAAAAACAATATTTTTGTGAAAAGCATAAGAATAGATGTACACCTTTGGATCTAGAATCTAGTGGTTGAGATTGGGTAGTTTCTAAAAGTTGTATATTTTCCCTATTTACATGTTATAGTGTCCTATTTTGGTGGCGTACTTGTAAGGCCCCGATCCCGGTGCCCTACTTTGGCGTTGGATTTACTCATAAACACAGTTCTAAATATCAGAGTTAATTAAAACTTTCACAAAATAAATAAAACTTCAATCATTCATTACAAACATCCATAACTTGTCTTTTAAAACATAACATAAAACAGAGCATTCAAAACATCATGACAAATCTTCATATGTCGTTCTCCTCAATCCTGCCATGTGTCCCCCTCTCAAACCAGCTTTCTCAGTCTATTAACCTGCGTGCATACTAAAAGTCATCTACGCCGAGTGAGTTCTAGTTAATCAGGCAACATAAATTACATTCACATACTTACGTAAATACGTATCGGAAGATACATACCTTCATCTTTCCTTACATACTAACATACATTCATACATTCATTCTTTCTTCCATACTTACATACTTACATACTTTCATTCATACATATACATTTTTAATAGCATTTTGCCCTATAACCTTCGTAGATATTATTAAGGTCTGTTCCCTACATTCGCGGATTGATTAGGGTCTGTTCCCTACATTCGCGTATATTTTTAGGGTATGTTCCCTACATTCGTAGATATTATTAGTGTCTATTCCCTACATTCGCATATATTATTAGGGTCTGTTCCTACATTCGCATATATTATTAGGCTTGTTCCCTACTTAAACCATACATTTTATTCGTGCTATAACCATACATACCTTTCTTTACATAATCATACTTTCGTGCATACTCATTTCATTACGTACTTTCATACAAGGAATACTAAATATTACTTTCCCTATCAATACGTGTAATATTCGAAGATCGTTTATGCACCGATGAGCTTTCATTCATATATTCATACATACTATCACATAAGTCATTGTAGCATACACTTACCATTAAGGTAAGTTTATTAACTTTCACATTGAGTATGCACATAACCCTGAAAACATGACAAGAAAGTGGGCTAGAAACTCACCTAAAACCTGTTACGTTCCCCGTTAATGGTTATCCCTTTCTTTAGCTGTGCACGACTAGCTGTATAACAATTACACGTATCAATTAACTATCACTACCCATATCGCGTTTCTAGTTTAGTTGTAACCCTCAACGAACGGGGGTTCGGGGGGCAGAGCCCTTAGCAGTGGGGTTCTAGGGGCTGTCAGCCCCAAACAGGGTAAAAGGGGCAGAGCCCCTGACTGGGTTTGAGCTGTCTTAACACATTTTTCATTAGATTCTAATTTATTATTTTATTTGCTAATTCATAAAGTTTGAGGGCTTCTTTGTAATTAATCATTCTTTTCTAAGTCCAGGGACCTTTCTGTCATTCTTTCAAAGTCTATTCGTTATCCTGCCTCTTAACGAACGAGGTTCATTCGTTACTTCTTTACAAATGGATCTTTATAACGAATTAACCCTCATAACGAATTGGTCTTTATAACGAACTGGCCTTTATAACGAACTGCCTTTATAACGAACTGGCCCTTAACGAATGATCATAACAAAATTACTGCTAATTCGTTATTTCTCCTTAACGAATGGGCCATAACGAATTGTTGTTAATTCGTTATTCTTCCTTAACGAATGGGCATAAAAAATTGTTGTTAATTCGTTATTCTTCCGTTAACGAATTAGGGTTAGGTTAGAGAATGTCAAGAATATTCTATCACATTCCTTTTAATCTCGTTACACCGTTTTCCTGGTGGCGTCATCGCCGGAAAACCAGG
>NW_027504353.1:0-18134 GCF_021521415.1 Bidens hawaiensis
TAAGTGACAAATATTCCGTCTAATTTAAAATCGCATTATAATTTCCAATCTTTTTATTAGTTTACATTTTTAGATTTATACACATTGAAGAATCGCATTAATACAATTTTTAGAGTTTGACATTTCATATTTTTTTTTAAAAAACTGAATGAACAACCCTTTTTTATGTTTTTAATTTTTTCCATTTTTATAAAACTCATTACTTAATTTGTGGTTTGACCGAAATAATAACCTAATTATCTCATTGTTACAATTTATATCTTTTGACTTTCCTTATTTGTTAGAAAAACCGAATGAATAAGTTATAACTTAAATAATTTCCGACCGATTTAAGTATCTAACAATTCATATTAAATCGTTTTTGACCATTCATATTAGTTTACATTTTTAGATTTATACACATTTAAGAATCCAATTATGGCACTTTATAAAGTTTGACATTCCTTATTTAAAAAAAACCGAATGAACAACCCTTTTTTATGTTTTTAATTTTTTCTATTTTTATAAACTCATTCCTTAATTTGTGGTTTGACCGAAATAATAACCTAATTATCTCATTGTTACAATTTATATCTTTTGACTTTCCTTATTTGTTAGAAAAACTGAATGAATAAGTTATAACTTAAATAAATTTCCGAGCTTTACTTGCAACAAGGTTTAAGTATCCCATTAATACAATTTATTGAGTTTGATTATCCTTATTTTTTAAAATAACTAATATGGATAGTTAAACTCAATAAATTGTATTAATGGTTTTACTACAATTTAATTAACATATTTAAACTTCTTTTAAATTCGAAATTTAACCAATCTTTCAACAAAATTTTAATGGTTTTAATACTCTCTATAATATTAAACTCATTTCAAAATCTTTCCATAATTTTTTGAAGTTTTTAAATTAACCAATTTTATTTTCATTTTTGTATGTATTTCTAAATTAATTAGTCATATTAGTAAAATTAGAACAGATTTGATTTTAATTTTTGTCATTTGGCATTAACTAGAATAATTTATTATTTTAATATTCAAAACACTGATTTTCAAACCAAAAATACTTGTCATAATTGTAATGTAATCTTACTTATAATTACGTGAATATTAATTATTAATTAATACTAAAATAATAACCGCGTTATTTTAGAACACAATATTCAAATTGACATAATTTCTAATAATCAATACTTAATATATCATAAATTAAATAACCATTTTATCATCATTTATAAATATTATTCGGCACATATGATTTAATGAATATTATTAAACATGACAACTTTATATAAGTTATTAATAATATTATTCCCATGAATCAAGATATTTTAAATTATTTCTTTACATGGAAGATCAAATTTAAACTTAAAACTACAAAATTTAATTAATATATTTAAACTTCTTTTAAATTCGGAAATTGACCAGTCTTTCAACAGAGTTTTAAAGGTTTTAAATACTCTCCATAATTTTAAATTCATTTCAAAATCTTTTCATAATTTTTTGATGTTTTCAAATTAACCGATTTGATTTTCATTTTTGTAATTATTTCTAAATTAATTAGTCATATTTTTTCAGCTTTAATTATTTTCAAAGTCAACATAAAATTTTTTAATCTTTCCAAAGTTATTTGAGAATTCATTTATTGTAAAACGTTTTTAGGTTTTGCAAATTTAACAAATTATAAATGTCAGCGATTTAAAAGTTTGTTGCAAGATTGGTAAAAAATCAAAAACAATTTCATAATTTTTTGAAGTTGACTAATTCCAATTTTTTATATTTTGAAAATATTTCAAAACGGGTGTTTTGAAATAGTATCAAATTTGTTAGTTATAAAATGACAGCCAAAAAAAGATTTTTATTGATATATCTTTTGGTTTAATGGTTTAAGTTAGAAAAATGTTTTATGTTGTCATTTTAGTTTCTTTGTTGTTATATGTTATTTTGTTTTAATAAAAATAACAATTTATAAAAATAACTTTATTAATGTTCAAATGTTACTCATTAGTTGATATGTTATTATGATATATTTAATTTGGATGCTATTGTTTTATTATGTTTTCAGATGGTGAAGCAAAATGACTTTATTTTGATAGAATGTTTGAAGAAGTTGATGATGGTTTAATATGAAAGAACATGTTTATGTCTTTTGTTGATGTTTTTTAGTTGTTCGATGTACATTAACTTATTGTAACTTTTAACTTTTAATATCTAGACAATATAAATGGTTAACGTTTTGGTCCGAAAGTTTGAAGAAGTTTTGTGTTGCATGAATTTGTTGTTTAAATTTATTATGTTTGTTTACATGTTTTTCCACCCGTGTGTAACACGGCTATTGATTTGCCATGCGTCAAACGCCATCCAGTCTTGCTATTGATTTGCCTCAATTATCAAGCATTTCACACGTCTTTATGGACTAATTATTGTCAACTAAATAATAACCATCATTATATTTACTTAAGTGTCACGTTTGTTATAAATAAAAAATCTAGCATTATCTAACGAGAGATCAAACATTGTTACTTTTTTAACGACAAATTGAATATTATCTAAAATATCATAAAATGTAAAAGACAAGTATAATATTAGATGATCGGGTGAGTCAGTGTCTCGTCGGTGATCCAAATAAAAAACTAGTCTATCCAAACAAATTTTATATGGATCAAATCTTTATAGCTCTTAGGTCACAATTATAATAATAGGTTACAGAAGAGTGAGATTTAATTTTGGTCGTCCAATAAGATCCAAGATTGAATATGGGCCGTTTGATAAGGATGGATTAAAAAACGGTTATTTTCCATCACGTGTAACTACCCCACCAACCCATTTACATGGGTAAACCACCCACTACTAGACATAGTTATTCCCACTCAACTATTAGTATAATTAAACTAAATTCTACCACATAAAAAAGTGCATGTAACTAACTTAGTGTTAACTTCCCACTACCCATGTCCAAATTATGTATGTAATGGGTAGTTATTTTGTGTGGTGGGTCAAATGTAAGGGAATAGGTGTAGTAGTGGGTAGTTACATACTTTTATTTTCGTTCATAGCAGTTAATGTATATATTACAGTTTCTATAAAGTTGGGATGTGGTGTTGCAAATGCTAAATTGTAGTACATATCACTCTATATAATTAGATTTTGCTTGCTTATAAATGTAGTTTTGAGGTTCATTTTTAATTGTGTTGCTAAGTGATTGTGTCAGATGACAACAAAACCAAATGTTTTTACAAAACTTTTGTAACATCCTAAAATTCTCGTATTTAATCAAAGAAAGTCGCGTTTAGTTATTGGGCCTAAATAATTAATTAGTATTAATATAGATCATAGACTTGGACTAATTAAGATGGATTAAAGGGAATGTGCCTTAGGTTCATGGGCTTTAAGGGATATAAATATCCTCTTAAACCACCCTAAAACCCTAAATCCTCCTTTCTTTCCATCCTAATCTCAACACACTAAAAAACACACACATCCACTACACCATATACGGCCGCCGAGAGAGAGAGAGAGCGAGATCCGAGTCCAAACGAACGCTAGTTGGGATTAGATCGTTATTACACGAGCTATATACAAGATTTAGAGTTCATAACCAAGTTAAACGAGATCCAAACGAGCGCTAAAGGTATGTGTTTTACCTTAAAGTTTACGTTTTTATTAACGTTTAACCTTGAAACTTGAGTCTAGAATAGATCGGGTATAAACGAGACATAAAGTTGTAAACTTGTAAGGCCCCGTTACCGGTAACCCTACTTTCGTGTTGGATTTACTCATAAACACAGTTCTAAATATCAGAGTTAATTAAAACATTTACGCGGAAAATAAAACTTTCATAAAACTTTACATAATTCATAACTTGTCTCAAAACATTTATTGTCTTTCACATTAAAGCATCAAAATTAACACATCATAGGTCTTCAGATGCCAGATTCTTGTTCAGTGCCATGTGTCTCCTTAAGCGAGCTGCCTCATCCTACTCACCTGCGTGCATACTAAAAGTCAGCTACGCTGAGTGAGTTCTAGATAATCACATAATCATACCATTCACATAACATTACATTCTTTCATTCATACTTTTATACTTTCATACTTTCATACTTTCTTACATTCATATTTTCTTACTTTCATACTTTCATACTTTCTTACTTTCTTTTGTATTAACTTACTTTCATATCTTATGTTATAAAGAGCATTACGCCCTAAATTCCTCGAGTATTATTAGGGCTCGGTACCCTCTTTCCTCGAGTATTATTAGGGCTCGGTACCCTCTTTCCTCGAGTATTATTAGGGCTCGGTACCCTCTTTCCACGAGTATTATTAGGGCTCGGTACCCTCTTTCCTCGAGTATTATTAGGGCTCGGTACCCTTCTTCCTCGAATATTAGTAGGGTTTGGTTCCCTAGTTCTCGAATATTAGTAGGGTTCGATTCCCTCTTCGTTACCATACAACCATACATCATACCTCGAGTGTTATTAGGGCTCGGTACCCTTTTTGTAACCATACAACCATACATTATCATTTCTTTCTTCTATTATCTCTATCATGTTCGTACACATAAACATACATAACATACTTACCTTATACATAGCGTTACAACCTGACAGTACGTGCAATATCCGAAGATCGTTCACGTACCATCAAGCAATCATTCATACATTTCACATTATCCACATAAGGCATACACTTATCTCTTAGGATAAGTGTATTAACAGACATGTTGAGTATGCACACAGCCCCGAAAACATAACACATAAATGGGGCTAGAAACTCACCTGAACACGGTTACGTTCTCCGTTGATCGTGATCCCTTTCTTCAGTTGTGCACGGCTGACTGTATAACAAGTATACATATCAATTTAACTATCACTACTTATAACATCTTTCTAGTCTTAATTACTACCCACAACGAACGGGGGTCCGGGGGCAGCGCCCCTGGCAGCGGGGTCTAGGGGCGGCAGCCCCTAGCAGGGTCCAAGGGGCAGAGCCCCTGGCTGGGGTCGAGCTGCCAGGTCAGCTTGGAAAAATTTTATTTCCATTAACTGTCTTAACACATTTTCATTAGATTTTAAATTTATTTTCTAAACGAACTTGGCTTTAGGCGAAGTTAAACCTCAGGCGAACTTAGCTTTAGGCGAAGTTAAACCTCAGGCGAACTTAGCTTTAGGCGAAGTTAAACCTCAGGCGAACTTATCATCAGGCGAACTTAAACCTCAGGCGAACTTATCATCAGGCGAACTTAAACCTCAGGCGAACTTGTCATCAGGCGAACTTAGCTTGCAGGCGAAGTTCATCAGGCGAACTTAGCTTGCAGGCGAAGTTCATCGCTTGAAGGCGAAGTTGCCCAGATGAAGGCGAAGTTGCCCAGATGTCCGCTGTTTCGGTTTCTGATCAACATTTCGGGCGATTTTAACACCCTTGTTAAGGTTCAATACCACCCACTACACTTCCCGACCATTTTCGGTCGTTTATACACTAAAAGCTCGGATCTTTAAACTTCCAAGATCAAGAATCATACCTTTTGAGCTTGTTTGGATCTCGTTTATCTTGGTATCACCACTAATCTTTCTCTCTTACCCGGACCTCGCTCGATCCTTCCTTCTTTCTCGGCCCGGCCGGCGGCGGTTTGGGTGTGCTTGGTGTGTGTATATGTGAGTGTTTAGGAGAGTGGGGGAAAATGAAGATATTTTAGGATTTTGGGGGTATTTATATCCCTGAAATCCCATTCTCATTTAACCCATCTCGATTAATCCAAGTCCAAGACCCGCTCCTTCCCCGACATTAATCAATTACGCGAAATCACTAAACATAACTTCCTTTATTCATCATTAAAATTTTAGGATGTTACAAAACTTGATGATAAACATGAATGTAATGAACCCGAAAATGGAAACGGCTCGATTAAATGAACCCTTGAACCGAGTTGTAACGTTTTAGCTTAAAAGATTAAAACTTTACGATTCGTTCGGGTCAAGCTTAAGCCGCAATCGGACTAGGTAACGGTTGGAGCTAAGGCCGAACCATAATAAGCGAACAAAGGTCGCAAAACGCGTGTTTTGGATTGATGAAACGAACTTCGACGGCAGCGAGCCTACTGTATAACTTCGCTGGTTATAAGTTCGCTGCTGTATGAACTTCGCTGGGTATATAAGTTCGTTGGGTGTATAAGTCCGCTTATGATCAACTCCGCTGTTGACTAAGTTCGCTGGTTAAGTTCGCCAGATACTATGTAGCTGGTTATAACTTCGCTTAGTGACAACTTCGCCTGGCATAAGTTCGCTTAAGGTTTAACTTCGGTAAATGCTAAGTTCGCTTGTATAACTTCGCTTGTATGTAAGTTCGCCAAACTGTAACTTCGCCTGGTGATAAGTTCGTTCAATGCTAACTTCGCCTAAAGCTAAGTTCACTGATGTTAACTTCGCCAGTAACTAAGTTCGCTTAAGTTAAGTTCGGTAACGAATCAGATAGCGAATCAGACTTAATACGTTATGAGGAATGAGTTAACAAATTAGAAAGTAAATTAAAATCCTAATAGAAAATGTGTTAAGACAGTTAATGAGCTTAACCCCAACCAGGGGCTCTGCCCCTTGGACCCCGCTAGGGGCTGCCGCCCCTAGAACCCCGCTGCCAGGGGCGCTGTCCCCGGACCCCCGTTCGTTGTGGGTTATATATAAAGATAGAAATTCGATACGAGTAGTAACTGATACGTGTAATTGTTATACAGTTAGTCGTGCACAACTCAATAAAGGGATTACCATAAACGGTGAACGTAACCGCATTCAGGTGAGTTTCTAGCCCCATTTCCTTGTTATGTTTTCGGGGCTGTGTGCATACTCGATGTGATAGTTAATACACTTACCTTAACTGGTAAGTGTATGCCTTATATGGTTTATATGTTATGTATGTATATCTTAAATGTGAATGAAAGCTTGTCGGTATGTGAACGATCTTCAGATATTGCACATGCTAAAAAGGGAGGTATGTTTATGATAGATGAATGTGTATGATAGATATATGTACAATATATGAGTATGTATGAATGATTAAAGAAAGTACGTATGTTATGGGTATGTAAAGACGATATGCGCGAAGATGAAGAAAGAGGGACCAGACCCTAATAATATCTGAGATAGAAGGGACCAGACCCTAATAATATATGAGATAGAGAAGTAAAAAGGGACCATACCCTAATAATATCTGAGATAGACAAGAAAGGGATCAGACCCTAATAATATCTGAGATAGACAAAGGAAAGAGGGACCAGACCCTAATAATATATGAGATAGAAAAGGACAGTAATTTATATAGTATGAAAGTATTAAAGTACGAACGTATGTATGACTTATGTAATAAAGGTAAATTAGTAAAGTAATTATTATGCATCTTCGGATGCATAATTGAAGGTAAGTGTATGCATCGTATAATATGTGATTAACTAGAACTCACTCAGCGTAGCTGATTTTTAGTATGCACGCAGGTGAGTAGGATGCGACAGCTGGCGTGAGCGGGACACATGGCAGAAGAATAAGAGTCTGGCATCTGAAGATCTGCTATGTTTTATAAGTTATGTTTTGATTTTGAAAAGACAAGAAGAATGTTTTAAGACATGTTTATGATTTGATATGTAATGTTTTATGAAAGTTTTTATATTCCGCGTAAGTTTTAATTAACTCTAATATTTAGAACTGCGTTTATGAGTAAATCCAACGTCCAAAGTAGGGCACCGGTAACGGGGCCTTACAACTTTATTTCTTTAATGTTGGAATTTTAAATAAAGGATGTAAGCATGCATACCAAGTGACAGTTATAGATATATATACGCAATATTCAAAGTAATAAATCTTTTTGTTATTTCTAACACCCACTAACCCCATTTTCCATATAACCCATGATATCCCACAAAATGTGGTTGTGTTTTATGAGAAGGAACATGTTTTAAACAACCTTTTTAAAAACGTATACCACTTTATAACTGCTTTATTTTCATTTATATAATATATTTTGTAGTAAACTATTCTTCTACACATACTTTCAACACAAATAGAAAACCATGGAAGATAGATTAATTTCAAGAAATTTTCTTCATGTCAATGTAAATGTATGAATGCTTCATTTTCCCTTATATTTCTATACTACCATTTTTATTAAGAGATATCAATGTTTTTAATTATATGACAATTTGAACCGAAAATTATGCCAGCTACTGATAAAACACAGGTTTTTGCATCTATTACATTACTCTAAATTCGTTACTACAAACTTTTATTGTAATTCTACTAAATCATAGATAAGTTTATATATTTTGTACTTACAACTTAGATGATGAACTTAAATACCAAACATGATGAAGCTGAGTATGTGAAAACACCACATTCTCCTGATGACACAATTGTTTATTAATTTAAAATACACTAATCCTATTACATCTGTTAATATCAGGAAAATAGTGACAGCGTTCAGATTATTGACTTCAGTCCACACTTTAGCCCGTACAAATCTCAAGTTCAACGTGAATTCAGCGAAGAGGTTCGTTCGTATTTTTGTTTTAAATTTAAGTTCTTCATTAGACTAACTTAATTTTTTATAGGATTGCGAATTTGTAAAACAAAGCAAAAAGGGAAGAACACTTATTCATTGGAAATTAGATGATGTGATTGATGTTTCGAATTCCGAGGAAGTAAACCAGCATGAGGTAATTGAAGTTTCTAGCGATGACGAGGAGAATGAAGAAGATGATGCCGGAGACTCAGATTCAAGTTCTCCGCCAAATTCCAAGATTCCAAGAATTAGGTTTTTGAGCCGCAACCGGGTTGTTCGAGTTTGACTGGTTTTGTATAATAAAATTCGTAGAATGCGTACATGCTTTGATTAAGTCTATGTTACGCTTTTTAAGTTTGTTATTTCAAGTCTATGTTACGGTTTTTAAGTTTGTTATTTCAAGTTTTTATCTAAATGAGTGTTACAATTGTTTTGATATATATATATTAAGGTTTAAACATGTTATGAGTAGTTAAACGATTGTGTTAATTTCGTATCATATGAGTATTTAAATGAATCTCTTAATCTGAAACATAGCTTGACAAATTGTCACATGTGTTATTGACTTAATGTTAGTATCACATTACTGCGTTGATATTCCCATCCACCGGATGGGTAAACTGCTAGTTCACAACGATTATATATTATGCAATAAAACTTATGATACTAGTTTATGTGCTTATTTAGATGATACATATTCTCGATTTATTTATGGTTCGAGTTCAACAATAGCTACCGTCTTCTAGCCGCAGTTTCTCTTTGGCAATTGAAGTAAATAGCAGCAACAGGCGAACCCAGTTCATTTTCATGAGCAAAGGCTCTACTGTTGAATCTATCTCTTGTAGATGGGCAACTCACAGCGTGTCTTCCTTTTTGTTTTTAAAGAAAGAAGGCATATCTATGTCCAAACAGCACACCAATGGACTAGTTAGGTTAGAGACATTGATGATTGATTCGTACGACGTAAATGAAAACAAGAAATATGAACAAGTACCTGTGAATGCCGATGTTTGGCCTTGGCATCTCATAGCAGACTCTCTTTTCCTGAAGAAAACACACATCTCATATCACTTACTTGATTGCGCTTTTAAACCCATTATATTTGGCGCCATAAAATAAAAGTAGGACAAGTTTATTACAATCAGTTTCTTTACTATCCTCTTGATTTGAAGAATCTGAGGTGATTATAACAAATTGATGAATAAAACGTATAAAATGCTACATTCAAGAGCCTAAAAAATAGGTTACATGCATGCTTACAATTATATATAAATTATTTGTGCTTATAAGTGTGTGCCGCCAACATTCAATTTCTCTACACTTATAAATGTTATTAACCTAATAAAAATATTCACATCTTATCTTATCTTACTTAACTAATAAACAAAAATACTAGAGATGATGTGTCATAACCATATTCATTCTTATTTCTAATCTTCATTCTCATTAATCCATGGTATCCATGGGTCATTGCTTTAGTTGTTATGACCCATTAAACTTGATTCTAGGATTTCATTTATTATTAGTTATTATGATAACCCATTGATTGAGGAAAAAATAACCAACTTTCCATATTTAAAAAAGGAAAATCAAAAATAATATTTAAAAATTAATAATTTATTCGGTTTTCATGCAAATATACATCTCACAAAGAGAGTAAAATATCTCAATATATATTTGAGTATATATATTTGCATATGTGTTCTTATTTTTTATCTTTAAACTTTTTTCAAATTATTCTTTTTATTAATTTTAATATTGACAAATCCCGTGTATTACACGGGTCTAAAGCTAGTTTACTATAAGAGTGCGAAAAGTACAGAAATAACGCATTTGTTGTACTTATCACTCCTTTTTATATTTTTAAATGATGATTATATATATAAGTTATTTATATTTTATCTTTTGTATGGAGCAACAATTCCTTTATTGTTACATGACATGACTTATACACATAATTTGATTTTTTCACGTTCACGTGGGAACCGTTTTGGGTCATATTGGTAGTTATAACTTGTAAGGAACCATGCATTACTAAATAAATTATTTTTTTTAAAACAAAATTATAATGAGTAATGATATAGTATACAAATGTTTTAAAATCCATTTTTTATGCCTGTGCGATCATTAAACCAATAGAGTGTTACGCATTTCAAAGCCGATATGGTTATCTAAACAATAGAATATTAGAATGTACATATTTAGAACATTTGAATAGATGAATTATGAAGAAATGTTTATCTCGTCAATAAAAGAAATTGTTACCCATCTTCATTAAAATCAAGGTGACTTTTAAAGAGGAAAAACAAGGGGTTGCTAGACGTTTCGGGTTAATGGGTTAACAGGTCGAGTTTCATAGTAGAACTATTCAATCCGAACACGAGAAATATTTTGATTCGTGTAAGAAACTTCAACTCAAAAGCGTTCACATTTATAGTAGTGTAACCCGAGCACAACCCAACCTGTATTTATCTAAATGGGTTGGCAGATCGACATGTTTACTTAAACAAGCCATGTTTGGGTTGATGTTGATATGTTTAACCCGTTTAATCAGCACGAATGAGACCCGTTTAATTAAAAAGGTTAACCTATATTATACGAATTATACGTGATATTTTCCGTTGAAAATTTGGGTCTCTAGGAAAACCTAGGAAAAACATTTGTATAAGTAATTGTCAAGTGTCTTAATGGAGTCATTGTAATCATAAACAAATTTGAATTTAGTGTATAACGCATAAACTGAAGATGCTCATCATAGACTAGAAAAAAAAAATCAAACTTCGAAATAAAACAAAGGGTCAGGTTAAACATACCCACTTCCTTACTAATTATACACCCCCTGAATTTTCATTTCCCCTTAATATTTGTAATTAACATTATAGTCCCTTTTTATTTTATTTTATAATTCTCTCAAAGTATCAAATAAAAAACTATTAAGTTTTTATTTTTGTTTTACAATTTTTTTTATATATTTTTGTTATTGATTTTATTATTTTATTTCATTAAGATCTTATTAAAAGTTTGTTTATTTTTTTACATGTATTAAAAAGTTTTGTATGTTTATCTAGCTAGTTTTTTTTTTTTATAAAATATTTTCAAAACAATTTGATTTTTTTTTTGTTAGGTTTAGATACATGAGTTAATGTTACTTGAGAAAAGAGTCAAATTTATTTATTAAGTTGTATGTTATTTAACCTTTTTATTTATAAAAACTAATATATTTTTTTTATAAAAGAATGTAAACTCTCTTAATTTAGAAAAAACGCTCTTCAAAAAGATTAAAACAAGTATAGAAAAAAACATTTTTTTAAAACAAGAAAAACAATGTTTATTAGATAAGAAAAAAAACGTTTTTCTAAGTAAGAAAAAATATGTTTTTATTAAAGGCTTTTAAATATACATAAAAAGATAAATAGAAAAAAAGTTGTTAAATAGAAAAAAAAATAAAAATGCTTTTATAAAAATAATAATGATAATAAAAGATAACAAAATGACAAAAAAACAACAAAAAGGTCTAAATCGTATTAATGTAAAACCTAAGGGAGGGGTATGTTTAGTAAAACTGGATGGAGGTGGGGTACGTTTAACAGCACTCTAAAACAAATTTGAATATAGTTTTTTTTTTTTTAATTTCAAATTATGTTAGTATCCGTGAATCAAATTTTGCATTCCAGTTTTAAATAGAATTCGAATTTGTAATGTAATCAATGAAATAGTAAAAGAGGATGTTTGATTAAGAAAGAGAAGAATTTACCAAAAGAAGAGTCAGTGATGCCTGGGATGTCTGTAACTATCCTGAAAAAGAAGGAAACAAAGAGAAGACAAGTGTCAATTCATTGCTAAGGCTAATATTGTAAAATACCAATCTTAATATTTTATTGCTGTATTTATACCTTTAATTAAGCCTTTTAGTTTCTTTTCTTCTTTACTAAATTGATCTTCAGAATTTCAGTTTGAGACAACCATTAAGTCGTCCACCTTAAATTGATCTTTTAGTATCATCTGGTATCGAAGAAAGATGAGCGGGGTTGCGGGAACACTCTGTCCACCTTAAGGTACCTAGCCACTTTATTGCTTATATATACATACACATACAAGTACAATAGGTTTTAAACATTTACTTTTTTTAATCCTCAACTTTATTTACAAAAGATTTTTGACACAAAAAGTTTCACACATAACTCTTCAACTTTAGTTTCATATATTTACTTTTTAGCCAATTAACTTTGGTAATGAAACTTTTATCTTTTCAACTTAAATTTTTACTTTTTCAACACTCAACTTCGGGTAATTAAACTTATTCACAAAACTTTTACCATAACAAATTGAATCGATACCGATGATCGACCGACTTCCTGTCGTATTTCTACTGCAATACACGGTAGCTTCAAACATGCAATGCATGTAACTCACTCCGACATAATGTATGGATGGAAATACTTGTAATATAATTATATAAATATAGAACATATACTACTATACTTGTAATATGTATAATTGTATATTATAATGAAATTAAGACATGTGCTAATAATTAATTTTCACATGTTTATGTTTGTTTTAAGGCCAGAAGTCCTTTGGCACATGTAAAGTACAAAACATCATGATACCATTTCAGCATTTCACACAAGAAATTAAGCACACTAATAACGTACACCTCTTTTGTGACTCTAAAATTGGGAATTTAAAATTCCATTACCAATTAGGGTTTCAGGGCAATTTGAGCATGAGAAAATTAACCAATAAAACTTGTAATGTAACTAAAAATACTTATGCTGTTCCTTCAATAACCAAAAATTACTATTGATTATTTATTTATAGCAATAATAATATTAATTACCAGTGTAAGTGCTCCCTGAAATATGGATCACTAGGACCCGGAACATCCGGATCTGTCATTATCTGAAAATCAAAAACATATTTGATAAATTAGATTCATAATGTCCGATTAAAAGAATCAAACTATTATAAATTCTAAGGTTTGTTATGCATTTGGAATCATGGACGTCTCAAAGATGTTTGACTAAAGTTTGGAAATAAACATTTAAGAATTATAGTTTAAATGCCCATTTCCACAAATAATTCAAATAAGGTACATTAAACTACAAGCATATATAAGTGTAAAGTGTTATGAATAAATACAAACATCTAAAGTAAGACATGTATAAATAGCTATAGTTTTTTAACCAGAAAAATTATTGTTACTCGTATTGTATTTTGTAATTACTCTGTATCAAAACTGTAAGACTTATAATAATTACTTTAGTTATTTATACGTTTAGTAGATTAATTTCATTATTTATACTGGATCCCACTTATAAACATATTTAAAGTAGTCTTAAAAAACTATAGCAAGGAAAAATAAGACTTAATCAGAAGGTGGTGTACCAATGTAAAGAAGGACCTCATGTCACCACCCTGAACATCAACCTTAGGTTTAACAGTGAGACAAGAAGGAAACAGCTCATGACCATTGTTCACTTGGTTTGACGAGTTGTATGTTACACGCATATTCACACTCGGAACAAAACTGTCAACAACATCTCCTACAACCCGGCCAATCACCAGAGGATGATCTGACGTTAGTCTTGACATTTTTTAGTTAAACCGGTAGGTTTTTAGTGACAAAATGTGTTTTTTGGTCACTAGAGTTTTAGTAAGATCATCAACATGGTATGGCCATTTATATATTTGTAGGGTTCATGCAGAGACACCACTTTCTCTTGCTCCATATTAATCTTTGTCGTTTTTTAATTGTCACATATAGAATCAAACAAATGAATGGTATTCTATTAAATTAATTAAAAGAACAGGAAAATATATTTTTTTTCTCCAGCTAGAATACTTTATTAAATTTGAAAAAGAAACATGCAAAATATAGCATGATTCTATACGCTAGAAAAAAATATCTTCACTAAAAACGTACATCTTAAAGACAATGCGGTTTGATATATTTAAGGGTTCAAGTGAAATTTTAACCTCGTTTCTCTTTTTCATGAAAAAAATAAAACTTATCAGTTTTGTATTAAATTGCCAACAAACATTGGTTTTTTTTTCCGAAGGGCAAGTTTTATTAACGGAGGCACCCCAAGCCAAAGCAAGGCCAGCCAAACAACAAAGAAATTACAACATACTTACAAGAAGGAAAAGGCACACCAATCCTTTCAGTTTAGAGACTTTTATTTCGCTATGTTTCTAATTAAACCATAAGAAACTGAGTGATTTTAGGCCTTTCATAGTTTGTGTCGACTTTACTCTTTGTTTGAGAAATGTTTTTCGTTCCTCGCTTTCCACAACGAGCGTAGACTAAAATATAGATAAAAACTTCAAAGAATTTTCAAAAAGATTTGTTCTCACATTAATATGAAAATACAAGTGCCCTCATCCATTAGAGTAAAGTAAGGCCAAATTAATTTAGTACTACATCTAGTCTTGGTGCAAACTACCATACGAATGTGGACTGCGATCGGTTGCGGATTTTTTGGACTGAAATGGTTAAAGAGGGCAAATCACATGGACCAAAACCGTAATCTACTATTTTAATTATGTTTAGTATCAAAGTTTTTTGGAAAGGATATTATAGTTAAGTTTGAGCATAAGAGAGTTGGAGTGTAAGGCGACTCCACCAAGACTTACTTGTTTGAGGAAGTGAAGTGATCAGGAGTCATTTCATCAAAGCAAAAGCTATTCTCATGGGTTTCTACTTACAGAAATCTACCACCATAAATGTACAACTTTTTTGGGGGATTATATTCTATACATGTTCTAGTATCATTTTTTTGAAGGGAATTTTTTTAATTCTTATAATCGTGGGACTTAAATCCAAGACATCTCCCTCCTAAATCCAAATGTTTAAAGGCTTTGCATCTGCCAATAAATTGGTAATTAAATGTCACTACTGCTACATAACTGCGAAATAAATATACTTGTTTTCTTCAGGTCCAAATAACTAAGTATGCATGTTCGAGTGTTTAAATTTGTTTAATTTGCATCATCTCATCAGTTCTCGAACTAGATTAAAAAGAATGAATCCACCACTATAACACATTTAAATACTCTTATCATGATCATGATATTATTCGTTTAGCTTGCATTGGTTCATGGTTATGTGCTTTATATGATCAGAAGAGATCACATGCTTAAGTCTTAACTACTAAGTTTTGATGAAAATCAAGCCCAAAACATGTTTTATTTGACTTCAATAGATAATACTAATTTTTGAGTAAAAAATTTGCATTTGGATTCATTTGGATCTATTTAAATTATACAGTGGTTAATTTGAGCTAATGCAAGCTAACTAATTGAATGATTTCGGACACCCACGCATGCACGCACGCATAAACCACATTGATATTTTGCTCCACCTTAATTGTATATTCATCTAGAATAACTTGATTTGTCAATGCCATCGTTAAGCGACCGTATGCTTTTTTATCTTCTTCCATCACCTTAATGTCTTCAGCGGTTAACATGTCTACTGTTTTGTCAACGGTGGCTCTAGATTGGTAAATGCAGGTTGGTCAGTGAGGACCTAGCTCGATTGACCTCAACATACCCGAACAAGTGAAACTTGCAAACCCATGAAATCTAAATTTCCAATCGTCAAAATCCTCAATATTGATAAGCCTCGGTGGATTAGCATTGGAACTGAATTCATGGTCTAGGTGAACGTCAGTTTGAAGAAGGTAATCGGTTGTAGACGATATCTTGAAAAATGCTTGATTAAGACTCGCCAAAACCTGAAACTGGATTGCAAAACTTGTTTGTTTGCAGAGTTGAACAGGTTTGCAAACTATAAGGTTCGCAAATATGAAGTGGATTGCAAAACCAACAGGCTCGCAATATGACTTGGATTGAATAAGTATATGGATCGCAGAACAGCAAATGCGATTGCGATTTAGAATATATGCTATTATGAATTAGTGCTAAAACTAAATGCAACTGCTAGCTACTTTCTAATGCGATTGCGAACTAAATTCTAATTTACCCAAAACCCAAAAAAGCCATTAGATATCGATGCTTTATGATGAGTAGATTCCATGTGTAAAAACCTTCCCAAAACTCCAAGTAAAAATGTGATCTTTAGGTGAAATACTCAGTTTGTGAGCAAATGAAGCTGGTGATGAACAGTTCAAACCGAGCCAAAATCCATGATAATCTAATCTAGAATGGTGTAATGAGTAGCGAAATACATATTCAAAAAGTATCCAAAAACTTTAAAAAGTTGAGCCAAAGTTCTTATACCGATTGTAGATTTGTAGGTCCCCGAAAATGATATGAATCTAGCAATGCATCAAATCATAAACGGACACGTACATGTTCATTCTTTAATTAAATGAACCTGAACATAAACATGTGTCTGATTAATAATTCATGTCCGTATTCACGTTCTTTAAAGTTACATGAACGAACCCAAAAATGTCCTTGTTCGTGTTCGTTAGGTTTGTTTACATGCTCAATTGATTAAGAACTATGGGCCAATTTTCATGGGCTTTACTAATGATTAGTAGGTTCCAAGATACAAGGGACCATTTGACATCTTTCCAAACTAAATATATGTCAAAATATGAAGTAAAAAATAATTCCTTTTCGACATTCTTTATATAAAAAGTAAAGGGGAACTAAAATTTTAAATTAGTCAAAAAGAAACCAAAACTGAAAAACTGACCTGTCTTCTTGATTTGTAACTTAACAAAACTCATCAAAAGAATATTGGATGACCGATGACCCACAAAATCATTTGATGAAAGTCAAAGTCAGCGGGTTATATGAATGTAAAAAGTCAAAAGTCAAAGACAACCATCAACCCAACCCAAGAATATGCTAGTCTCAAAATAATAATTCCTCAAACCTTACATGCCTTTTAAACATAAACATAACACCATGAAACCAAATTCATACCAAACCACATAAAACATTTAACAACAAAACTTAAAAACAAGTGGAAAATCATATTACTCAGAAAGTGGGTTCACCTTGAACCTGTAGATCAAAGTTTTCTTCTTTGAAGTCGGGTTGTCGACGGTCAAAAGTATCTTGCCAAGCTCATTGATCTTGAAACTGTGGCTAATCACCGGCTCATCGGTTGGAGTCATCTTTTTAGCCTTCTGTATGATTATGGTGTAATGGCTTTCATCAGCGGGTACATATTCAGCAGTATAAGTTACCTCCCAACCGACTACGCGTAGCTCCCATACAAGTAAGCATTTCTGCAAAAAATTACATGTTTGACCAACGGCTTGACCAACTGTTAAAAACACAAAATGACATGTAAACCGTACCTCGTTTACTATAATCTCCACAGTCTGCTTGGTTGCTGGTTTAACAATAACCATTGAAGCCGGATCATCAATCGTGAATTCTGGATTGCAATCACAATAATCTACACTCGGCCCGCCATATTGAATTGGTACGTGCTCGGGTCTTATGTATCTGTTAAAACAACCCAACTTAGTTAAAAGGTAAAATATAAAGCAGTCAAGGAACCAAAATTTGAAAGTCCGAGTAGAGGTGCAAAAACAAGCAGGTCCGGTTGGTTGGGTTGAGTTTAGCCCTTTAGCAGTGTAAATGAACCAAGCTACTCATGAGCGGCCTTAAATGAGCTC